>NW_023422964.1:0-1328 GCF_002922805.2 Oryzias melastigma
CATCGTCAAAATGGTTTATTAGAATTAGAGAGAAAATTCCTAAAATATGATTGCAAATCTACAGCAGCAGGATCTTATTTGACACAATATGCATTTTATTTTGAAAGGAACTTGTTTGTGCTGCTGTCATAATTATATGAAATTCATATAAAACTGTTATTATTTATTTAGAGTAAAATTGTATTAGCTGCTGTGGCCAATAGGGATCCGGTCCAGAGGTGTGAATGGTGAACAGGTGTGTGTAGGTAACCACTTTCTGGGTTTGTTGTGTGGTTGCTGTTTACAACATGTTTGTTTTCACCTTTTTATTTATTGTGTTTTGTCTGTTTTCTTGTTCTTATAAATTTATTGTGTATGTAAATTTTATAAATAAAAATAAATGGTATTTTTCTAAACAGGAACTTGGGTTTTTGTCTGTAAGAAACTGCACCAAATGGCTCCTTTAGCACTAAAGGTTGCAGACCCCTGTACTAAGGTGTCATTGGAAAAAAAAAAACAATTATTCATCATTTTCAAGGTGTTGTCACAAGATAACACACATTAAACTGCTGATTTTAAATGTACTCATAGATGGAGTGTCGAGGATGAGCTCCAGGACTTTGGGAACAGCTTGGATTTAACTAACTTCTTCAAAGTTTCCGCTGATTTGAAGTTTTACCTTTATCTTGAAAACAACCATTCTATACAAATCAGCTACATCAGCTTTAAATCACGCTGTAGTGAATACGACGGCTTCATTCAGAGCTCACGAGGACCTTGTCATTTATCATCATCTATTAGGAAGCCAAGGAAGAGGCTGTTCCAGAGCCAGGCGGTGTCATGCCAGGTCCAGAGAAAGTCATTTGGACTTCTAATAGCATGGGGGGGGGGGGCAGTCTAATNNGGGGGGGGGGCAGTCTAATGTAAGCCTGTGTGTGATTACCTGATGTAATGACAGCCAATCCCAACGCAGCCTGTAAATCATTATGAGCCGAAAAGGAGAAACACATTCTGCATTTCTCTGTCAGCTTGACAGGGTCTGAACAATGCAGCATGAAACGTTTCCACCCTTCAAGTAGAAAAAAAGTTAACCGTTTAGGGACGTTTTAGAACTCAATCATTATTTTTAAAATAAAAAAACACCTTTGAAGATTGGCCTCAAAAACCGTATCTATAATCAAGACGAAACTTTATAAAAGGTAATGTGAAATATGGATTCAGCTAAAAAAAAACAGGATATGTAAACTCACAGTAATAGTTTTTTGTAAGATCCTGCCATCGCACATCAAACTCTTTAGAGCTTTGTAGCTAAATCCGATTTGATTTGCCAATTAGTTCCAGCTCGGACT
>NW_023422965.1:0-1328 GCF_002922805.2 Oryzias melastigma
CTATGATGAACTGCTGTTGTCATGGAGATTTGAGATGGATCAATAAGCAAGAGGTCGTAGATCAAGTGGCAGAAAACCAAGTAATTTTAGTTATTTGTTTTTTAAAGTTTAACATAAGTGAGTATGAGTGAATGACAGAACATAAGAAGAAGAAAAAATAAATACAAATTATTTTTAATGATTGTGGGGAAAAAGCTATAATGTGATGGGATTTGGGATTATTTTCTAACAACAAACTCAAAGAAATGAGAGAAACGTGGAAGATGACAAATTTAGAAAACAGCAGTAGATGGAATCATTTTAAACTGAGAACAAAATGTCAAATGACAAAACTGAGACTCCTGAATGGATAAAACTTGTTTGCATTTTTAAAGGTTCTCAGGTATTACAATGCAACACCAATCAAATACTCAAATATATTTATTCAAATTATCCGCAACTTTGTAAAGTTTAGGTATTTGTGTATTGCCATTTGCTTTTTTTATCCTCCCAATCAAGCATGATATCTTTGAAGACCCTTATTCATCTGGGATCGTTCCATAGAGGAAGACATTTTAAAAAGGGTCATCCACTCTTTGTTTTTTAAGTTAAAAATGTTTGTTCTAGAGGTTTTCTCAGTTCTTTAGGGGAGGTACCCTTCAGCAGGTACAGGAATCGGAGGGGACCGTTTGAAACTTTAAAACTCCAGGAATCAACTCAGATTCAATACAAGAGTCAGATGGAACAGCCTGATACCTGGTTCACACCAGACATGAGTTTTCCACAACGGTCCACAGGCACCATCATCATACACCCCAAACCACCTTCTCACTCCGTAGGCGGCCTACTACGTTGTAGTGTGTGTACTGTGTGTGTTTCAGTGTCTGTTTGTTGTGTTTGTGTGTTTATTTCATCTTTTCAGTCTATTTGGACACAAAAATATGATCACATTTGTCAATTGTGGTATTTTATCGTGAGATATTTGTTGTATTTTAACTTTGACAGAATTTTATTGTGTATCTTGACGTTAATTCCTGCCAGGATTGACGCAGCTCATTCGCGCAAAAAATAGACCAGACACCGAAACAATGGTTGAACGGCATGAGCCTGCCATGGATGACCACGGGGCTTCACGTCTGGTGTGAACTACACTACAGGTTAACAAGGGCCCCAAATGGAAGGGGCCTCCATTCCACGCCGCTTTGGTCCTGAGGTTCTGGCTGGCTGTGTACTAAAAGTACGCAGAGAACATCCAACTTCTGAGCGAGAGAGTCCAATTTTACTGTGTGACGCCTGAAGAGCAGATCACTCACTGAACAAGTGAGAAACAAACAGAGTTTCCACTCTCA
>NW_023422966.1:0-1331 GCF_002922805.2 Oryzias melastigma
GTATTTTTTATTAAAGTGACTTCTGACATCTTGCCTACTTTAAATCTCATTTGGGACACACTAAATCTTATATCAGCTTATTAAGCATCTGATTAACTTTAAACTCAGTCTGACTATCAATTTTGAATATAATTGAAGGTAAGAAACTTAATTGTAAGGATTTTTTTTATTAAATTGGAATACTAAAATTTCTAAATTTGAAATTGACAGTGAAATAAATTTAGCTTAAAGCACAATTGGTATTTGTTAGTTATATAAAATAAAATAAAAAATCAATATCCATTTGTTCACAAGTGAACCTTACTTTATTTAAGAAAATGCCAAAAAAAGGTAAAAGATCTCAGTCTGCTAAGACACGCTGGCTAAAGTTTGATGAAATTCAGGAAAGTCTACATGACAATTCACAAAATCTCACAGAGAAATCTGCAGACGTCCAGACTGGTAAGAAAGAAAAGCCTTCCTGTGAACCAAATATCACATATGCTGATGCAGTGAAGAAGAAACAGAAGCTTGATGCTCCATGTGAGGCAGGACCATCTCATGCAGGTGAAATGAAAACAACAGGTGTGAGGAGAGAGAAACCAGAATCCTCACTGACATCTTATGCTGATGCTGTGAAAAGTGGACAACTCTGTGATGAACTTTGTGCAGCCAAACCTTCACTTGCTCAACAAGTAAATGAACCATCTCAACCTTCTGTGAGACAACTGTGTGCTTCTTGGAGCCAGGCTTCTGGGAGATATGGAAAATACAAAAACATGCAGTGCACCTGTAACTCTCTGACATTTCTGGCTTTTCTATGTGAAGATGAGAACATCACCACAGCTGACCTTGACCTTGTTTTAGATAAAGGTAATTCCATGTACACAGATGCCAGAAAAAGATTCCCTGCTGACAACCACCTTGCCACTGATCAACTTCCTGAGACGGTACCTGCTCGCAGGTGTGTGTATGATGCAGACATGTCAGTTCTGTCACGTTATGGCACTTTTGGAGACCCTCCTCCTGGATCAGTGGATGAATTCCTGAGGTTTGATGCTGGACTTGCTTGTTTGCAAACAGAAATTCAGTACGCTCTACTGATAATGTTGGATTTGTGCATTGCTGTGTTCAGAACCAGTTCTGGAAGATTTGGTTTCTTTGACCCCCACTCCAGAAGCCCAGATGGTTTACCCACTCCACCTGACATGTTTGACAGAGAAAGTGGTACAGCTGTGATGCTGACATTCACAACTCTCTATGAAATGATTGACTGGCTCTCATTATGTTACTCTATGAACGGAGCACAGCCCTCAAGTGTGTACGAACTGAAACCTGTGAAGTTTCTATGC
>NW_023422967.1:0-1327 GCF_002922805.2 Oryzias melastigma
AGCATTGCCTGCAATAAATAGTGTGAATACTGTTAGCTGCATTTGGCTACTGAAGATGCTAGTGCTAAAAACCTGAAGCTGGTGGCTGAAAACGATGAACTGATAGCTGAAAAAAAACAGACAAAGACAGAAGTGTCTTGGAAACTATACATAAGTCCTGTAAACTAAAGCAGACATCAATAAACAAATAACTTAAATCAGTACAAATCAAAAAAGTAAGCAAGTAAATTCAAACTTCCTCATATCCTGTGCCTCACCCTTAAACAGGAAGTCGTGGCCTTCGACTCCAATTTGTCTTTTGGGCACCAGGAAGAGGAGATGAGACCTCCTGAAATCAATGAACAAGTTTGAACACCTGGAGTTTGCTTTGTTCCTATGACGTCTAGAAGTGCTGAGCTTGGCAAACAGGTGATACGTTGATACAACTACTTTGTCACAGCCACAAAATTATGACACAAATCTTTGTAAAGTACCAGACATATTGAAATTCTTTTTTTTTTTTGGTTTGTTTATTTTGCAGACAACACCAATGTTTTCTGTGAAAGACAGAACATAAAACACTTTCTAGATCAAAACTAAAACAAAAAATGATCAATAAATAAACACAAAACAAAATGTTTAGTTTTGCTAATCAAAAGATCAATACAAAGGTGAATTGGGTGAATAAGGAGAGTAGATGATTCGATTCCCAAGTATTGTAATTGACCATAAAGACAAAGCAGTGTGTGGAGTTTTGTCTGTGTGTTGAGGTTGTGCAATAACATGGAAGAGAGTTAAAATGAGTACGTTACACAATTAAAGAAGAAAAGAGAAAGAAAAGCCTAATAGGACGATGTACAAACACTCAGGACTTGTGGACATTGTTTTGGTACCTTACACTTCTTTTCTTGAATTCTTTTGTGTAAATGATGATCAAAGGTTTAATGTACAAATGTTTGAATGAATTCTAAGTTTGGGGATGGGAATTCATACGATTTTACTTCTACCCTCTGATTTTTTGAGCACTTTATTACTTTCTGTTTGTTTAACTATTTGACTTTGTGTTTGAAAATAAAAATGAATAGACTAAAGAACAAGAGCGCATGCTGAACCCTGAATGCTTCAGAAAAAGCTCAATTATTCTAATAAACTCTCCAGAACCTGAGGAACCAGAGGGTTGGCTGAGCTGAAATCTGTAGATTAAGAATTGTTTTAAATGTTCCAATACAACTTAAAACAAATGGTTTGCATGCAAATTTGAGACAATGTGTTCAATTATCCAAACACCACACTCAATTTAAAAGAAATAAAAATGAGACATTTCAGTCAAAACATCGAAACTCTTTGT
>NW_023422968.1:0-1327 GCF_002922805.2 Oryzias melastigma
TAAAAAAAAAAAAAACACACACACACATACATCCATGCAAACACATTTGTAGATTCACAGAAAAACACACACACTCATCATTTTTCTTGAAATCCTTCATTTTCTGAAGGACTCGTTCTTTTTGCAGCAGAAACTTTTGAATGTTCACAGATTTACTCTAAAACTCTGAAAATGACAGAAATCCACTTTTTAAAAAGCAGCATCAAACATTAGAAGTCATGTGAAACAGTTCTCATATGGGGTCCAGATGACCCCACCCCTACACTGATGTGTGACCCCTCCCATGACAAAGGTGGACAGGGTTTCACCAGAGAAGATCAAAAATCCTTGAAACAATAAGTCCACCGCTCTGTCTTGGTGGGTCCAGATGACCCATTTTAATATAATACCAAGGAAACAAGGGTCACAGCAGTAATGATGTTTACAGATGCTTGTTGCTAAGCAACCGTCTGCTTCGTCCGACCTCTGCGGCCTGATGAAGAGTCTCTCTGTGTCCGGTTAGCAGACGCTCTTCATCACCGTGTCCTCCGATGAAGACCTGGGGCCGCCTTGATGAAGGCCAGCGCTCGCCGTGTCTCTGCGAGGTTTCTGTGAAAGAACGGCTAATCCTGACCGTCACGCTCCGTAATCCCATCACCCCCCGCCCCGTCTGCCAGCGGGAAGCCCCTTCCTCCTCCTCTCAAATCAGAAGAGGAAACTGCTCCTTTTGTTTCTTTAAGGCCGTCAGAGACGACCGTAGTTCAAAAGGATCCAGCATGCGGGCGTCAGCTGCAGTGTCATCATCGGGGCTCATTTTCATCCACTGCACTGAAAACGGAGAATCTGAGACAAAATATGGAATAAAAATCTGATAACTTCAGAAAATGGCTTCAAATCCAGATCGTCTTCAGAACCGATGGAGACTCATTGAAAACAGGAACGAATGGAGCTGAAAATGATGGAAAACGGCTGAAAAAAATCTAACTCACAGACCTCCTCTTCCTCACGGTGATGAAGAGGCGCCTTTCTACTGTGCATCACAGAGAGAAGCAGACGGATCCTCTTACAGTCTATAAAACAGCTATACCGACACCGACACCTACAGCTACAGCTACAGCTACAGCTACACCTACAGCTACCTTTATGCTGATTATATTTGAATACAATTTTTTTGTTATTAGAGATGTGGTACCAAAACTGGTACCGTTTGATACCAGTGCTACATCATCAATTTATAGCGGACCAATACGTTTCAACCTTTATTTACATTTATTTTTAGCTGTATTTAGATTTATTTATTTTTAGAGCTGTCAGGCGATTAAAATTTTTAATCGCGATTAATCGCATT
>NW_023422969.1:0-1327 GCF_002922805.2 Oryzias melastigma
TGGGTCTTTTTTTCCTCCCCTGTGCCCCCCATGTCTTTGTTCTCTCTATTATGAAGAAATCTCAAGAAGAACCTCCTACGGCCACTAGGAAACGTTTTGATCTTTTCGCTCAAGAATGCCAAGGGTCACATTGTTAGACAAAATATAATTAGGAAGAATTGGGCTTCAGTGCACGACTTCAAACAGGAATGGCCGATGGAAACCTCCATCATTCTGATTATATAGTAGCCAACAAACTTCCTAATGTGAGATGGTCTCTTTAAATATTTACAGTATAGTAAAAATATTAATATAAAATAATAAATGGTGTACAACAGGGTTCTCAAACTCAATTTACCATGGGGCCACTGAGCAGAGTCTGGCTCAGGCTTGGCTGTATGGGCTTCCATTTGTGCCAAAAATGTGTTTTTGTGTCCACTGTCTATGTCTTTAGTCCATCGTTTATGTATACTGAACAAGTTTATTTAACATTTGTTCATGTCTATGTACTACAAGGCAAAATCTTCTGCGTGTCCTGTGAAATGACAGGAGCTAACGATGCTAGCAACAGTTGCTAATGACTTTACTGACAACCAGATCCAACGACAATAGCAAATGGAAAGTTTTAAGCATAAAGCTGAAACTACAAAGCAGACACAAAGCTATCATCAAAGAAGCATTTGCTTTGAAATTGCTTAGTAAATTTTGAAATTCATATTGAGGCGGGGGTCGCAAAATATTGACTTGGGGGCCGCACATGGGCTACCAGTTGGAGACCCCTGGTGTACGTCCAAGTTTTTAAGTTCATTTTTGGGCTCTATGTACAAAATGTGCAGCTACTGAACACATGCTGAGAGTTAAACCATAAGAACTTTGACCATTTAGGGACTAAGCTTAGGTAATGACGTACAGATAGTGTCCTTTTGAAATCATGCAAGTGTCTGCCGTTTAACCATGGAGGAGAAATTAACAACACCAAGTCTTTCATGTAGAAGAATATAGCAGTGAAAGAAAAAAAACTTGAGCAAGATTCATTAAATTTACACCACTTTGATATCTCAAACTGGTTTTCTTTCAAATGTGGATACATGCACTAGTATCCGGTATCGACAGTCCAGTGTGCACGCCATATGCTGAAAGCGGGTTCAAGAATGTGGTAAACGTGGGTTCTAGGCCCATGCCTGGTGTGTACGTAGCATTAGTGACATGCAGCTGTAAAGGGTTTGGCTTCTCTGGGAGGTTTGTGGACTTTCCTGGGTCCTTGGAGGGTCGTAGACAGTAGCAGCCGGCTCAAGACGCATCTTAAGGGGAGTTCAGGTGTTGGTGCCGGTCCTTTGAGGTGTAATAA
>NW_023422970.1:0-1326 GCF_002922805.2 Oryzias melastigma
CGTCCATTTACTTTGAGGATTAAAAAGCTGTTCTGTGTGTTCTTTCTCCTTTAAATCAGATTAAGAAAGGATAATGAATGTGAATGGTGGACAGATGTGAAAAAACTGACCATGAATTTGGAAATAAAAGCTGTTCTTAAAGACGAAATAGAAGACGTCAGTTTTTAAAAAAAAATTTCTTTAAAGGAGAAAAAAAAAATATTTGAGGTGGAAGTTGTTCTACATGAGCAGTAATTTTCTTTTATCCCAGTGCTTTTGCTTATGTCTGTCTAAAAAAAGCAGCAATTTCCTATCAAGAGTTACAAGAATGGACCGGGGACCAAAAATATATTTATAAGGAAAAGCAAAATTAGGGCAGGTTTGGTCATTTAATCCTTGGTAAAAGCAGAGAGAAGGTTCTAAGAATACATGACCGTTGGAGTTAAGTTCCGACAGCAAAACTGAAAGTTAAAAAAGCATTTTCTTTACTCTAAATATGGACTTATTGCAACAGTTCCCCCACACCATTATAACAATGCATGATATTCATCAACCAGCTGTCTAATGTTACCAGGATGTTGCTAATACTGTCAAGTTGCTTAGTGGATTTACATTTATTATTATATTTAGAAAATACCTTTCTTCTACCTTGAAAGTCGGACAAGGCTGACGTTGGCGTCGATTTTTTTTCTCTTCCCCTTTGACAATTCTGGGTTAAGGGAAATAGGGATGCACTGAATATTCGGCAACTGAATGTATTCAGCCAAATATTACAAAAAAAAACATTTGGCTTCGTTGGTCATGAATTGTGACACAATGACGCAATCAACTTGCATCAGCAATTTAGTGTCTAATTTAAGATGTCGGCTTTGTGGAAATATTTTAAAGTGCTTGACAGTGATAAAAGTTCTAGTGCAGAAATCAATTTTACAGCAGCTGCAGACAATTTACAAGGGGATGAAGAATAAAACTACATTTAAGACTTGAAGGAAACTGGGGAAAAAAATAAAACAAATAGTATGCCTAGCCTCGTACAGGCCAGTCCGTGAAAATATTGTCTGACATAAAACAGGTCTTGTTTATGGTTTTCAGTTTTCAGTCATGCTTTGAAATGAAGTGGCTTCATTATTTTGCCACAACTTTCTCTGGTCTTGTACGTTTAGGTGTTATACAACCCGTTTCATGAAATTAATGACTATAAAGTTCTTTGGAAAATTCTGAACGAATGGAGCCTTGTATCTACAATTAGGAAAAAAACTTAAAATCAAATCAATTTCCAGACTGCAAATGGAGAAATGCTAAAATTAGAGCTAAAATGTATGTATTTTAAAAGTTCTTATTAGAACT
>NW_023422971.1:0-1326 GCF_002922805.2 Oryzias melastigma
CCATGAGCTCACATTTATTCTTATTAAGAGTCAGACCTGATGCATCAGAGAAAAGATCAGTTAGTTCAAGCACTTGAGGGAGTTGGTCTACATTTTTAAGAAAAATACTTGTGTTGTCTCCAAGTTGACTTCTTATTCATTCTTTGCGAAAAATCTTTAATTTGTCCATTTCAGAGTTTTTCATCCAAATTGCCAACATTTCAGCTGCCATGATGAAAAGGAATGGAGACAGATTACAGCCTTGTTTGACTCCTCTGTTTAAGGAGAGGCGAGGAGTGGCGCCCGTTGGAAGAGCCGCGGTGCTGGTTGGGCCATCATAAAAGGATTTAACTATGTTGCAGAATTTTGGTCTAAATATATGTAAATGTAAGACTTTATCTTTGTGGAAATGGAGGAAAAGGATGAATCCTTTGTCTTCTATGAAGTGGTTCTATTCTAAAAGGTCCTGTACTAGTCTAATATTGTTGTGAATTGATCTTTTATTAACAAATCCTGATTGTGTTTCACTTATTAATTGTCCTAACCCTGTTTTTATTCTGTTGGTGTTTATATATGTTACCAGTTTATAATCATTATTTAAAGTGAGATTGGGCGGTAGTTTTATCTATTCTCTTTATTTGACTCGGGGATTCATGTTAGAATGCCTTGTTTCATGGTTGTTGGTACATTTAGGTTGTTGATTGTTTCTTTAAATACTTGGAAGAGTAAATCTCAAATCGACTCCCAGAAGTGTCTATAGAAATGTGCAGTTAGTCCATCAGATCCAGGTGATTTATCTAGTTTTAGACACATAACAGCTTTATCAAGTTCATGTAGTTCTAAATCTTTGTCACAGTTTTCTTTAAACTCCTTTCTAATTTTAGGTATAAATTGCTTTATTTTATTGAGGAATTCATCTGATTTTTCATCAGAGTTAGAGGAAGAGTTTGGGTTTTTGTGTAGAAAGCACTCATTTCTTTTGCAATGTCAGACAGATTTGAGCATTCGGTTGTTGATCATTAAAGATTTGATGGTATTTCGTTCTTGTTTTTTCTAACCTGTAGAAATAAAACAGTTTTTCTTCCATCCATTTAGCTCGTGATCTGATGTACACTCCTCGTGCTTTCCTTTCATATATTTGATTTAGTTTTTCTTGTAACTGTAAAAGTTGAATTTAGTCATTTTCAGTTATTGATGATTGAGTAGTCATTGAGAGTATATTTTTAACAATATTCTCTTCTTCTGTTTGTTTAATTTTGATTTTCTTGCTGAAAGAGATTGAGTATTGTCAGATTTTAAATTTTAAGAATTCCCATTTCTGTGTATATGATGATAAAGATTTATCTT
>NW_023422972.1:0-1326 GCF_002922805.2 Oryzias melastigma
TTCTATTTTATTCACGTTTGTAATTTTCCATAAACTAAAGAACACTCTGAGAGTCAGAAGCAGTCTCAACCGGCGCGTGCAGCAACATGTGAAGCCCCGCCCCCCTGTGAGAGAGGATGACAGGCAGCCATTCCAAAGGCGCGCGCGCTCATTACACAACATCACAGCAACCGCCGTCAGAGGGTCCCCTCGTGCGCTATTAAAGGGTCTCCTCCGTCCAAACAGAGCCAGAAACCATGTCGTACTCCACGTTCGTCGCATCCCTCGCGCGGGCAAACTCAAGAAACTTGAGGAACTTCGCCGTTCCACCTGCAAGATGTCGGTCGACGGTCGCATCCCCGAAGCGACAGGAAGAGAAGGAGCAGATGGAGGAGTGCACCGTGGTGGAAGCTCAGCCATTAGAGTTGATCAGCCAGACGAAAAATGTGCCAAACACGCAGGAGAAGAGCATTCACATCGACTTTGATAACACACAGGAAGCCTACAAAAGCAAGAGGAACATCGAGCTGCTCCGGAGCCTGCTGGTCTTCAAGCTGTGCACGTTTGATGTTCTCGTTGAGAGAAACAAGGAGGTGAGTCTAAACTCAGTAGAAACGAACACAACAAGCTACCCCATCCTCAAATTTGTTATGTAACCCCCCCTGCAGCTGATGGAGCTGAGCAAGAAGCTGCTGGGTCAGCGCATGTTCGAGAAGCTCATGAAGATGACCTTCTACGGGCAGTTTGTGGCCGGGGAGGACCACAACGCCATCAAACCCCTGATCCAGAAGAACCAGGCGTTTGGGGTGGGGGCCGTGCTGGACTACAGCGTGGAGGAGGACCTGACCCAGGAGGAGGCTGAGAGAAAGGAAATGGAGTGAGTTCAGGCTTCAAGAACAACCAGGAAATGTCATTTGTGGAGCATGAAAATAACATTTCTATAACTTTTTAAAAATTAAAGTATTGATTTTATTCAAAATTTGCCTTGAAAATACATTTTTTTAGTTAGTTTTGAACAATAATTTCCACATTTATGTTGTGTTATCTTTTTTATGATCAATTTAGGTTGTTTTTCATATAAAATTCACATGACTCATTTTCAATTTCCTCTGAAAATGGCCATAAACCAAACAGCGTTTTCCTGTCAGGTTGCCAAACAGTTTCTAGTTGTTCATTGGTCAATCAGGACAGACCCCTCTCCTCTGATTGGCTTAGCTGGGGACTGGCTTGAGGTGTGCTGGGTACATAGGCTGGGTATGAGTAATCATGGTGCATGTTTATGAAAACCTACTTTCTCATATGCAGCTGGATACTTGCACCACTCATGTGAGGCCTCAATAAATAAAT
>NW_023422973.1:0-1326 GCF_002922805.2 Oryzias melastigma
CGACCCCGAAAGGGAAGTAGCGGCCAAGAAGATGGATGGATGGAATGCAGAGTCAAATCAAAACTAAGGTGTGCCTAGTTGCCCCACAAGAAGTACCTGCAGGAAGTTGAAGTGACAGTTGACTAAAATATTTTGTCAACTGAAAAACTCTCACTTTGAACTCAGTGTTTTAATGTACGTTTCGAAATCACAGTTTCACTTATGAATATGGAGGTATTTGGATCAGTTGAACACTAGGAACACGAGTTGAACTATTTGGATAAGTAAGAGAATAATTCTAAATGAACAGTATAAAAGTGAAAAATGTCTAAAAGATGTTAAATTACACTCAGATGGCTTTATTTTGATGTTGTTTTTGGCACAACTACTACCCTCACACTGGCTGCTGAACAAATTATCAAAGGGAACCACTAAAAGAGTAGCGTGTTCGTGTTTCTCACAAAAATTCTCACTGCCAACTTTGTGGGACTTCTTTATTTTTCTTTTTTCAGAGTGGAACTCATGTGACTCAAGCAAACCATGAAATAAGAAGGAGGAGCTTATTTAACATGTTTGAGCAACTGGTGTAAAATCTGGGAGGAGCAGAACAAAAACCCTAGCTCCTGACCAATCATAACTTGGCGACTCCCATGTTCATGTTTATAAATCCTTCAAAAAAATCATTCTGCTTGTTGATGAACATCGCAAATCTTTCTTTCCAACCGAAGAGAAAGATGAATTTCTTTATCGTGCTTCTTGGGATTTGGCTTCTTCCAAAGGGTATATTTTAAATTAATGTACTAACTCTTTTTTCTAGCAGATCTCTTCTGTTTCACCAACAGTTTGTGTAACAATAGGTTTCTTTTTGTTGTGGTTTGTGTTTAGAAAGACACTTCTTAGTCCTGGCTTACTGTGATGTCAGATATGTTATATAATTTTCTTAGAATAATGCTTTATTGTTAACTTTGCTCATATGAGTAAAACAAATTATCTTTTTTTCAGCTGCGGCTCTGAAGTGTTATGAATGCTCAACATCAGATCCCAAGGGCTGCACTGGCCAAAAAGTAGAATGTCCTTCAGAGAATCATCAGTGTGCTTCAGTGTTCGCCAAAGGTCTGTCTTTACAGCTTATAATGTCTGCCAGTTCTTTCTTTATCACTGTTGAAGTTTACTGTTATTAAGTCTTTCATTTTTTGTCAGATGGTTCATCAGGTAATAAAACACAAGGCAAGGGTTGTGTCCCGCCTGGAATGTGTGGAGAGTTTTCTTCTAACTTTGGAGAGGCAAATAAATATGGCATTGTCAAGTGCTGCAACTCAGACCTCTGCAACACTGAACCTGTCCCTG
>NW_023422974.1:0-1326 GCF_002922805.2 Oryzias melastigma
TCGGTAACATATACTTTCTTATTCACATGCCCTTTGTTGCAAAATAAAGTTAATAGATAGATACATGGAAATTATATAACGGTCATTGATTTGCTATGGATGCCCTCGTTTATGTTTTGTAATTGTGTTTATAGTTAATAAAGTTGTAAAAATAATGGGTCTCAACTAATTATAGATCAAAATGATTTTGGATATTAGTAATTAGGTCTTTAAATTTACAAGAATCCAGATTCATTTCTCTGTCTTGTTTTATGCACAATTATAAACAAACAGTAACTTTTTTTTCCTTATAAAAAAATAAATAAAATATAATAGTAAGTACAAAAAATATATTTTGGTCTGAGCTTTTTACTGTTGTTTTGATGGAAAAAGAACATATCAACCATTCCTTTATATTAGTTTTTTTGTTATTATTGAAAGGCTTTAATAAAATAAGATAATAATAATTACAAATAAACAACAAAACTATGATACAGTGAGCATTTGATTTTAATAGTTCACATAAACAGTCAAAAAGAGACACATTTCTCTTCATAAATATGCCGTAAATATTTGTACATTTAAGATAAATGGATATGATCTAGCTTAACATACAAATTAGAAACTGCCAGGTTATAGAATTTGGTCAGCTCTTTTCCTAAAAGTCATCACTTTCTTCCAGCAGAGTAGGTCTCCCTGCTCCAATCAAGGGACGGTTAGTTCTAGACAAAGGACCTTCCAAACTATCATCCTCCAAATCCTTGCTCTCCTCCTCCTCTTCTTCCTCATCATCCTCGTCATCGTCGTCCACATCAATTTCGCTGTCATCAGTCTGGATTAACAGAGAGAAAGTCATGAGCAATAGTCTGTTTTGGACGGTCGAATCTAACGGGACAAACATTACTTGACAGGTTTGGTACTTCGCACACAGAGTGTAGAATCACATGGGAATCTATGGGTTGTTTTTTTCAGCTAAACACATAACCAGGTAACATTTTTCCACTATTTTAGACAGGACAAGTTAATTATTATAATGATTTTTAGGACAAAAACAGAAAACTAAAGTAATTTAAAGGAAAAATCCACCTTTAGCTAAAAGCTAAAAAGTGCTTTCAAGCCCTTACATTTTTGTTTTGCTTGCAAAATGTGTATCCTAAGTTAATATGATTAATTTTGTTAATTTCTGCAAGCAGTGTGAATATTTCCCAACATTTACTTTGAGAATTGATTTTTCCTTCAAATACTCGAGGAGCTGGATAAAACAGGAAGTGGACGTTTGTCTCACACAAACCTTTCCTTTCGGGTGTTTTTTGAAGTGAGGGACGGATGTTTTGGAGTCTGATAAAA
>NW_023422975.1:0-1326 GCF_002922805.2 Oryzias melastigma
ATCTCCTGTCCGTCCTGGGATAGGATCTCTCCTTCATGTGGGAATTCCTAAGGTTTCTTCTTCTTTCCTGACTCAGGTTTTTTTTAGGAGTTTTTCCTTACTGGGAGGAAGGGTCTAAGGGCAGGGATAACCAGTTTTATTTAGTCTTAGTTTTTAACTATTGTTCATATTTTGAAGCCTAATGAGGCAAATTCCTTTGTGATTTTGGGCTATATATTCCTTTGTGATTTTGGGCTATATAAATAAAATTGAATTGAATTGAACTAAACAGTGGTTCTCAACCATTAAACACAAAAATCCAGGATGTTTTAAAACCACAGCCAACTATATTACAAATGGGACTAGAGCTAGCTGGGCTACATACAGAAGCCTTGGCTCCAGCTTGTAGCAGGGCCACCACTAATAGCACAACTACTAGCTGGGCAACCACTCCTGCTAGTAGGACCAGCTTCACTGCCAACAGGGCTCCCACTACTGCTAGCTTGTTTACCACCACTGCTAACCAGATTGCTTCCAAATCTAGCCGGGTCACAACCATTGTTCACCAGGCCACCTCCACTGACCAGGCAGTCTCCAATGTTGGTTGGACAATCTTCTCTGCTAGCAAGACTAGAGACTACGTCTATCAGAACCTCCATCAGAGGCACAGTGAAATGTACCGTCTTTGAGGACATCTACAGATGAGTGTTGAAGATCACTCTTCTCTCCCACCTCTCAAATTAGGACAAAAAAAAAAAAAAAAAGACATTGATAAAAAGACAATGATTTACAAAGATAGTTCATACTGTACACCAGCCCAGAACAATTTGGGATCCATGATCTTAACCAAGAGGACTATTGGACAGGGATTTAATTATACAGAGTGCAGCATATAAATGGAAAATCTGGAACATTTACTCTGACACCCCAATATTGGCCTTCTTGGTCGTTCTAAAACAGGGGTCACCAACACGGCCCCTCGCGGGCGCAAGGTCGCCCTTGAGCACCACACAAGTCGCCCACAGGTCTCTTCCAAAAATAGCACAACTCATTTGTGAACTGCTCGAAAATTAAATTTTATTGTGATGTAATTTTTTGAAATCACACTTGCCTTTACAAAGAATTAAAAATTAAAACATCGTAAAAATATGTTAATTATTGCTGAAGCCAAAAACGGCCTATCCCACTTTTTTTTAATCTTTTTTTCGTTATAACGAGATAATCAATAACAAAGAATGAAGCGTCCCCTTCTGCCTTTTCCCCATGGAGACACCGAGACTTTACCTGTTTTAAGATTCTTTATTAATGTGGTGACAGGTGTCAGTGGTGTAATGGAAAGATGGAAAG
>NW_023422976.1:0-978 GCF_002922805.2 Oryzias melastigma
GTACCCATTATCCTGTAGGAACACACTATGAACTTATTTATGGAACCTTTCATAGTTTCTCTCTAAAAAGAAAAAGGTTCCTTTTTAAGAAAAAGGTTCCTTTTTGTGTATCTCGTGTATCTTTTCTGTTTGAATAAAGTAAATGAAATAACATGCTAATTATTGTTTGTATAGATGAAAGGTTTAATGCACTAAATGTTTTAGCTTTAAGTCTCTAGTTTAAATAGAATATTTGACCAAAAAAGTCATTTTTAAAGGATAAATTTGAAGAAGTTCCAACAATTTTGTCCAAATTACCAATGTTACATTAAAAAAATCGTATGTACAGGAGTCACCTGAGCTTAGTTTGTTTCTATATAAAAGATAATTGGTCTTGTTTAAATGAATACTCAGCAAAATCATGTTTTTTCAGTCTTCTTTATTTGCTGTGAATCTGTCCTGTCCATTTTAAATCTAGCTTTAAAAAGACATTTGGATATTTCAGGTAAGCAAGTGGCAAAGTCGTTTCTTTCTTCTGCTCCAATATTTTTCCCCCCTGTTTAGTCCTTTTGGACTTAAATCAAAATTTTAGCAATCATTTCATGTCACTTCATTTTGATGCAAATCAAGAAGTGTCAACCATCTCACTCCAGTTATATCATGTTTCATATTGGAAAGACAAGTACAAAACACTGTCATCAAATATCTGTCAAAGAAGACGTTAATATGTGGAAAATCTAAGTCAAAATGTCATCCACATTTTTATTTTTCATCCTTCCCCTTGAAGTGTTAGATATGTTAAAGTAAGTTGCTTGTGTCAACCAGTTAACTACACCTTCAGTTTTAGCCTGCCCAAGCAATTTCCATGGTCTTTATTGAATATAGGTTAAGGAAGTTTAAATTGATCCATCTGTGGTGATATTTATAAATCAACAGTCAAATAAACTACATGGTGTGATCAAGAATATTCCTCTGTATTAGTATTACACTGCCCCCCCC
>NW_023422976.1:992-1326 GCF_002922805.2 Oryzias melastigma
CCCCAAAGCAGTTTGTGCAAAATACGCAGTTGCAGAAATGATTGACCACACTGCACAACCTTCACAGTCCTAGCTTAAGTATTAACTGCAGCACAGTGTTTTATTTTGAGCACCTCTAAACTGTGTTTGATTTGACTACAGTTTTTCCATTTTGTCTGGAAAGATTTATAGTTTTTTGCATCTGAACACTTGCTAATAATCAAATAGATCCAGAAACAAGTTTCCTAATCATTAATTAGGTTAGAACCACGAGTGTTCTCACTTGTGGTTATTTGAAAGATATCCAAATTTGGCCACAGTTAAATATTATATGTTAAATTTCGATTTTTACTTT
>NW_023422977.1:0-1325 GCF_002922805.2 Oryzias melastigma
ATCCTGGTGCTTCAACAGACTGATGCTGCCTTTAATGGCATTGTAAGATCAATACCAGTTATTTATTTCAGGTATATATGAGTTCTGCAATATTTAGCTCAGCTTATAAAAAAAAAAAAGAGTAGTGCACCTGTTAAAAAGCTACAGAAAAATAAAAACCTTTTTTCCTGGAAATAACTGAAAGCTCATTATTTAAAACAGGTTGTAGATACTTTTAAAATCTGAAAAATGAGTTTGAATTAAAAGGCATCTTTCCTAGTAACAGAAAACTTAGAATTTCATTTAGCTTTATATGCTGAAATATATATTTTTATCAGATTTTAGAACAATTTCATGATTATTTTAAAAATATAGTGTTTCTCCGCATATCTGGGTTTCTTTATTTGCGGTTTCACATATTCGCAGATTTTTTTATCAATCATATTCACAAAAACTCTGATAACTTGAGATGTTTGTATGAAATTTTTGCATCCGAAGGGGCTGAGGTGCAACTCCGCACAGCGGAGCACCCTCCAGAGAGCACATCAGCTACCCCTCCATGGCCCTGCATGGAGAAATGGCATCAGCTGACTCAGAAGCAGCGGAAATAAAAATCCTTGTATGTTGAAGATAATTGCAGATGATAATTATCATCAGGAGCAGGTGTTTATTATTTGATGACAGAAGAAAAGCATGCACTCCTAGATTTAAGGCAGAGAGAGAGTGACACTCCTAATGTGCGTTATAAACAATACTGTTGGTGTGCATCCGCGGACGTCTACGGTCCCTAACCTCCGCGAATAAGGCGGGAATACTTAATACATACAAATATATATATATATATATATATATATATATATATATATATATATATAATTTTTTAATACTGCATTTTAGAAATACTTTTTAAACATAATTTCTTATATATTTTTTATATTCATAGACATTTTTTTACGTATTTAGGTGAAAAATTGGTAGGGACTTCAAAAAATGTTTTAAGTATGCATACTGTTTTTTGTATTTTCTATTAAGTTCATTTACATAAAATAGCTGAATTTATTATTATAGCAGAAAACATTAACAACAAACATAAAAAGATGAGGCTGCTAAAAATCTACAGGCGGTGTTTTTCCCTTTCTTTTATGCAACAAATGTGGGCTTAGAATCTTTAACCCTGCACATGCTCAGTATGGTCATACAGAGTCAACATCTATAAAATGCAAATTTTTTTCCATGAACATAGAGTCTGGTACTACATAAAAGGGTAAAAAAGCCTCCCCGTGTACCAGATCTCCCTCTCAAACAGATTTTCTTTAGAATTATTTAATGCTTTGGAAAAAAGCCTA
>NW_023422978.1:0-1325 GCF_002922805.2 Oryzias melastigma
TGTTGCCAATCCATACTCATCAAAAACACTTCTGATCATGCTTTGTTAACATTTATTAAAGAACACTGGAGTATTTCTCAACATAAAGTTACATATATTTTTTTTATAACCAGAACAATAGCCTGCAAACTTTACATGAGGACTGTCACTCTGTTTTTGTGCCTTAAAAAACCGCGTACTCTCTTCTTCATCAGTTAAGTGTGAGACAGCATCTCTATCCAGAATTTACCGGTTTCATCCATAATGAACACCTGCTCTGGATCATAATTATCCTCCGCGATTATCAGGATATTTCCGAGCTGCTTCTGAGTCAGTTGATGCCATTTCTCCATGCGGGCTCGCAGATTGTGTGTGTACAAACAGAAAGGCTAGTGCAACTGCCCTCCCCTCCTGGGAAATATTTGCAGCTCCCGCAGCACCTTTGGAAACAAAAGTTCCATACAAGCATCTTTAGTTGTCAGAGTTTTTGTGATGAAGCGGGGGAGTCACGAGAAATAACCACAGCTGAGCAGAAGCGCCTGTCAAAAAAATATGTCTGGTGTGAACTGGAGGTGAAGCAGATTCTGCGCACATGCCGCTTTGTGGCACTTCCCCATGCGGTGTGAACCCGGTGTACAGTCTCATTCACATTGCTGTCAAACACTGGGGTCTACCAGTAACCACCAGTAGCAATGGGGGCTTCAGTGTCCTGCCACGGGCACTTCACACATAAAAGTCAGAAAACCTCCAATCTTCCAATCATAGGTCTACTGCTCCACCACTGCCTTCTGTGAGATGACTCAAAAAAGGCCAGCAAAAGAAAGTAAATGAGCAAAATGGAAGAAAAATGAGCTGAAACAGAGAAGGAATGAGAGGTTAAAACAGGAACAAGGAGAAAAGATAATTAAAGAAATGGGAGTCTTCTGACTCACTTCAAGCTGCTCTGCATCATCCTGTGTTCAGCAGCCTCCTTCCAATTCTGCTTTAGCCAGCTGTGTTTGTGTGCTGTAATAAATAAGCATGCACTCTATTTTGTATCCCTTTGAGGAAACGATGCCAAGGATTGGTTAAGGATACAGATAACAACGGGCAGGTGGGATTGTAAATCACACTCACACACCAACAAACATGCGCAGCAACCTCACGGTTTGACCTTGACTTCCACAGCTTCCCTCCACTGATCATAAAACATGTTGTGTATTATTCCCCTCCTCTCTTACTGGATAGAGAGAGAAAAAAAAAAACTGTATCCATTTTAAAGCAGATAACACAGAGCACGGCAGTATTGGAGAGAAAGGGAAAGAAAATTGGTGAGAGCAAAAGGTAAAAGATTTTATCTGCAGGAA
>NW_023422979.1:0-1325 GCF_002922805.2 Oryzias melastigma
GGAACTGGGGGGGAAACTCTGAAGATGGATGAATCCGGCTGCAGGACTGCAGGAGAGACACCTGGGAATCAGCGGTATGATAACAAAACACGCCGGCAAGAATAATGTCCCCGCATGCATTCCAGTTAATAAATGTTATGACCTTCAGTCCAGCACATCCTAATAATCTCTTCTTTTCATTCCTTTACAATGCCCGTCACGTCCCTCCTCAGGTACCTGAACGTGTTCCAGCCTCTTCAGCTGGGAGGAGTGAAGGAAATGACGGCGTATCGACGTTACAGGAGCTTCACTGGTTGCATTCGAAACCTGGTGGTTGACAGTCAGGTAACACCGTACTGGACTTTTCCATGATCACAAATCATATATGCTATTCTGCTAGATTAAACCATATCCATATACTGTTTATGATAATATATTACCTTAGCACACTAAATAAACACATTTTTATGAATATGAGCTCATATTCCTGGACACTGTGATCTCTGAAGCACCTCCTTTCACTCCATTTCATTAATGGGCTGGTTGATAAAAATCAATTTAAATCAATCTAAGCTAAATAGATCAATCATCGATTCATAAAGTAGAGATCGATCTAACGCATAAAGCTAAAGTCCACTAGCTTGATGCTAATGTATAATAGGATAATGAGATGGTTAACGCTAGCGCTTGGTCGACGTAACCATACATTGCTGAAAAAAAACCCGGAATCAAATCAATCCTGGCTCTGGTGAATGGAATTGAATCGAATCGATTCTGAAAATTATTGGCGATTCCAGCACTATTTCATGATGTCATTCTGGAGCCGGCTTCTGCAGCCTGTCTGCATTTCGCCCCCCAAAACAAATATCTGAACTTTTGCAAAGATGGATGTGCATATAAGATTAAAGCGTTGAGGCAATCACACTATCTCTGCGGATAAAGTTAGTATTTTTGTTAGCCTGGCGGTGTTGCTGGCAGCACTCTTCCTGGAAGGGGCTGTCTCACTTATCTATGTCACAATGTGAGGATCCAGTTGTTTCATGGATTGTGAGGAACTGGTGTTTAGAGTGTGTGGTATTAGAAAATTGCTCAAAGATGCATGAATAGAGCAAAATACTACTTTTTTTTTAAGAAATTAACATTACAATATACTTAAAAGCTCAAAAAGTGGATTTAGGCCCTTTAAATGTGTTTTCAACCTAATTTATGGTTAGTTCAGATAAGGTTTGGACTAGAATGCAGTTTAGTCTCCTACAAATGAGGAGAATTTAATAGATTGCTGTTCCAGAACTTAACATTTACTCTCTATGTGCTGTTCTTGTGCTATCATGCAGTATTAATGCCTG
>NW_023422980.1:0-1324 GCF_002922805.2 Oryzias melastigma
TAACAATACTTCCTTTGTGCTTCAGCTCAGCTAAATTCCACCATCAACACACCAATAGATCTACCGACTGTTGTCAAGGTAGCACCACGTGGGCTTCAGTTTGTTGCTGTGTACCTCCAGGACAGCTAAGAGACGCTGACCCAGTGTTTGTTTTATACAAACTGGTAGCTTTGTTTTGACTATCGGTTTGTCTCAGAAAAACTTTTACAGAAAACTTCAAAGATTTAAACTATAAACACTGGTAAAGCTGTTCTTCAAACTTTTCCTTTTTCTACCTTTCTGAATGGATTACAGATTTCAAAACTAAATGTTTACAAGTGTTGCATCTAAACAGGAAATTCACACTATTTTGTTTGGTTTTGCACTTTTTTTTCCGTTTCCTGGGATAGTTGTATTTGGCTGATAAGAAAGCTACTGGAACCAAACAAGGAGACTTTAGTCTGCCTGAACACAAGGATCTTGATTTGCTTGCAGGTGAGCTCTGGGGTGCAGAAAATAATAAGACAGCAAATAAATCTTGAAAAGATTGGAAAAAGGTTTTATCACTAAGCATGGTGTGGTGAGAAGGTGGAAGGACTTATTGCATGTAAGCCAGAGGACTATCAGGACAAGACAGTTTTCTTCTTCATGCTTTTTTTGCTTCCTTGATAATGTGAGAAAAAAAATGAGCAGTTGTTTTTTTTAGTTTTATTACAGTAAATTTTCAATTCTTATTAGAAAGTATGAAAGTTAGGGTGTATTCAGACTGGAAAAACGATTTGTTCTGGACTGAGTCTGCTAATTTTGACCGGGTTGAGTCCTAAACCTTGCATTTAGTCTGTATTCAGACTCGGGTCTATACCGGAGTTTTCTGTTCCAGACCACAGCTTGTAAACTAGCCCATGTTACTAAAGATCTTCTCAGTCATTGGCCAACAGTAACGGGGGTGTGGCAAAGGAAAAAATGAAAGATGAAGATGCTGCACTTTGCTAGTACTGTTGAGATAGTTCACTTTTAAACTTTTTATTTTTCTGGTCAATTTTGCATATAAGGCCAGGTTCAACACTTTTTATTTTTGTAACGTGGAGGCATGCTGCATGGTGGTTACTGAGGACATAGGACGTATGATAGGACTATGACAAATAGATTGTCTGGAAAACAGGGTGAGAAGCAATATGAATCAAATTAAAAGTTGTTTTTTATCAACTTGCATTAATTCGACCACATTTTAATGAGTTGCTGTTGCATTGCTGCTCCACGTTTGTCCGACTGCGTTGGGCGTTTTGGTTCAGTTGATTCGCTCTTGGAGCGAATCGTATTCAGACTGAGGAATCTCAAAGCGAAC
>NW_023422981.1:0-476 GCF_002922805.2 Oryzias melastigma
AGAGTAGAAAAAAACACATTATCTGTGTTTTTTTTTTCCCCTAAAAAACATTATAGTTGACCATAATAAGGAAAATACTGTAAATGTAGTTGAGAAAGACCATTTATGTACATTTTTGTAGAAAATAGAATCAATAACTTATGAATAAATATTACTACTATGATTGATTAAAGTACTAACTTTAATCAATCATGATTTAGAAAGTTTTTTGACCAATTAAGGGACAAAAGAACAGACAAGTTTGTATTTTGTTATGAGAATACCTAGGAGATACTCAGGACAAACTTTCTAATAGCCAATAGAAAAATTGTGAAATACAACAAAGTAAAAAAGTTCCATGTTTATGTAAGAAAATAAAGCTAACCTATAGAGAATAACAAACAAATGCAGCTTAATAAACAGTATAGGAGAAGAATTCAATACACACCAAACTATTGCATTTTATTAGCTGGATAAAACAATTGACTAAAAATGTA
>NW_023422981.1:657-1324 GCF_002922805.2 Oryzias melastigma
TTCATTTTAGCTTTTGTTGAGCTACAACTAGGCTGCAGCATCTTTTTATCTCTAATGAAACGGATGTAATGCAGGTAAATAAACTAATCCTTGCAGAGGCTTAAACACTGTTTTAGATCAGAGTAAGCATCTGAAATAAATATTTAAACACATTTATGACTGAGTGCATTGAGCCTTTATGTGCTGTGATATGCATAAAGATGGAATATGTTTACTTGGCAGAAAGAAGCCCAAACTTATGCGGGATTATGTATGAATTAAAAAAACAAAAAAAGTTTTGCTTAAATCTGCATTTTAGCAATATTGAATTCATTGTTCATAAAAATAAATAAGTTATACAGTATGATCTTTTTAATGTGTTTTTTTGAGACTGAAACATAATCTGTTTTAATCTCTGCCACTAGATGGCAGTGTGAATCTACGCATGATATGAAGCTCAGGCGTAATTTGTGAAGTCTAACTAGGCAAAAAAAATGTGTGAATTTAAAGATCTTTTAGGCTTTAGAAACTTTCAATAACCCTATTCATAAAGTGTTTTCTTTATATGATCTAATTCAAACTCTTAAGTAATACAAATTTAAAAGCCATTAGTCGCTTTTTATTTTTGTGTTTCATGTGTAGAAAAGGCCTCAAGAGCTGGGTAGTAATTAATTACATTTACTCATTT
>NW_023422982.1:0-1324 GCF_002922805.2 Oryzias melastigma
GCTACTGAAGTCGCTCGACTTTGTTTGGTTTCCCTCGTCATCAAAAGGATTCTGTCGATTTGATCTCCGCATTTCCAAAGCATTGTGTAATAAATATTGAAGAAATGAAAGGAGAAAGGGTTTGTTTGTTTGCTATTTTTTTGGAGCAAAGAAATAAGCTTCAAAACAAGCTGTTTGAAAAACAACCTACACATTTTCCTTTGAGGGGAAATACGGGCTTTTAAACAAACGTAACAAGTCAAAACACGACAACTTAAAAGTTTATGTTTTTTGATGGAGATCAAAGCGGCGAGTCATCACAACAGAGGAGCACATCTGCTCTTAGCGAGCACAGATGTTGCAAAGAGGAAGCAATCCGCCGCCTTTGGTTCAGGCCCCGACGATAAATTTCTCGCCAAGTTTACGCTGGAAGCGGCTCTGGGAAGCGTCGCCCATTCAGAGTCCTGCAAACTGGATGTGTTTACAGTGCCTTGTTCTTGCTCGTGTCTGTTTTCAGTCAGGCGCTTATGATTCCCGCCTGCTTTCACTTTACTCTAGAAAGGTGACGGACGATCTCCCGTGGCAGGAAGGTCAGCAGTATCCTTACTTTCTTCATTTCACCGACCTTGCACATGGAGCTCATTTACTTCAAAAAACGTACAGAATTCCTTACATGTTTTGATTATGTTTATTATTCTTTTACAGCCCCTGGAATCATGTCTAGACAAAAAACCAGCTGCCGTTGCCATCCAATATTTCTCCAATCTATGATATTCATTCATCTTCTTGACCTTTCTATGGTCTACTCCGCCTCCGTGGAATGGATGGATCATCCTCATCACATCTGACATGTAGTTTGCCTGAAGTTAATGTCCTGTTCAATTTCATCTCATTTCTGTAGATCGTGAAATCCTGTCAACAAAAGGGGACGTACTACGACGGTAAACACTGCTTAAGAGGACGTATTTCTGCGTTTGAAGTGATTACAGACTACAGAATTCTAATGAAGTTTGACAATGAATCATGCAGTGAGTGGTTCAACCGGAGTAGACGTAGCCAGTCAACATGTTTCTACCATCAATAGGTCAGCTTATGGTCTAACACGCCAATACCAAGACTCAAATCAAGGTCAAGCTATAGGAGTAAAAGTGAAAACGAAAATCACATTTTTTGTTTTTTTTTTACACATTCTTCACATTTTTCTCATATTGGAGGAGCTACAGCTGGAGTCTCAAACTGGCGATATTTTTCGCCCCCTGCTTTAATATAAAAGTTCAATCTTAAATAGTATATGGCGAATACTTGTATAGCGCTTTCTACCCTCCTTCGAGGGCCCAAAGCGCTT
>NW_023422983.1:0-1324 GCF_002922805.2 Oryzias melastigma
TCGAAAGCAGGGACCGGATTCCGCACCACCGAGACCTGGACACCACTAAGGTGGTTTAAAAACTCATTTTGGAGTATTTTTGTATTCAAATTCTGAATTGGGAGCAGATGAAAACATTTAGTTTGAAAAAAGATTGTATTGCTTACATAGAAAGTACGCTGGGCAGCCCACCAGTCCTGTTTTCAGCAATGGTGAGGAAAGGGGGGTGGAGTTGTTCCATGACATAGGACCCGCCCACAACTGAAGTTCTGAGAAACTACTGGCGCTCTGCAGAAACTACGGTTGTGTCCAATTTCCTTCACTACTAAAGCATTCACCATTTTGTAGGGCTCACTAGACAGGCACATACGGACCATAATGCATTGGGTTTGAGCAGTTTTCATGTGAAATAAAATGTATTTTATTATATTTCATCTTCAGAACACTGTGGATTCTTAGAGTCTTTGTAAAATGTTCATATTTGTTAGATTGTTACTTCATACGACGTAACTGCCGTTTAAAAAGTAGTGAGCGTGGTTTCTGAATTGCTTTTAAAATCCAGGTCACTAGATAGTAATGCACTATATAGATTTTTAGTAATTAGGGAGGGAATTTAACACAGCCTGCTGAATGTCCTTGAAAACAACAGTATGTTTGTTTGCTTTTTTACATTTTAGCTGAAAACGACATAATCAGAATTCAGAGACTATTTGGGAATGCTTTGACAACAGTCCAGAAGATGATCCAAGTGGGACTAAAAGTTTAATTTGACACCAGCTGAAACTGCATTCATGTTTAACTAAAGCCATTGTAGCCATTTTTCACTGTGGTTGTCCTCAGGAAGATGCTTGCTCTGAGATAGAACTGAAGAACTCTGATAAAAGGTTTTAGTGTCAGAGCTAGAACAGGAACTTCTTTCCTGCACAGCTTTTAAGCTGGTTTCATCAGTCTTTCTTCTTAGATGAATGTTAGAATAATAATGACACCATTCACAGAGTTCACTGACAGTAAACAAAACGAGCAGGTTTTACTGTAAGCTGCAACCCCCCTTCCCCCCACCCCCCACCCTGACTGTGGTTTATGTCTCCCTGGTGACAGTGTGGAAAGCAAAGACCCCTTGACTGCTCTGACACGGGAGTACGGAGGATCTAAGAGAAACGCTTTACTGAAGTGGTGCCAGAAGAAAACAGAAGGCTATCCGGTAGGGATCACAGGCCAGAGACCTTTCTCAAACTCCAGATCTCCTCCTTTCTCTTCCAAATCAAATCAAATTTTAAAAACAAAGAACAAGAGATTACTCAAGGAAAATTTCTAGAACCCATATAGTACTCTCAACCCCCCCCCC
>NW_023422984.1:0-1383 GCF_002922805.2 Oryzias melastigma
GGTGGACCCAAAAGCTGTTTCTAACGCTTGCATATATTCATTTGACGTAGCTTGAGGATTTTGGGCTCTCAAGAATCGTACTATATCCGCAGCTGGGCTTCTCAGACTCTCTACGATCCTCTGTTTTTTTATACTGTCACTGCATTGCCACTCCTCTAGCATGTGTGTTGTCTGCTCCGCCCATGCATCATATTCCTCTTCACCCCCGGGTACTGGTCGCACACCAGAGAACATCCTGAGCTTTCTGTAGCTCTGCATATCAGCAGGGGTAGCATTGCATTTGTCCACAAGCGAGCTAATGGCACTAATAAGAGCAGTATTTACCTCCATGGACGAGGGGTTTAGCAGCCCTTTGATGTCAGACATACTTCTTCCTTCATGCTGTAGAAAGGAAAGCAACTTAGCTTGAAAATCTTGTTCTTCTGAAATCGGTGGAATAATGTGAACAGGCCAGGGGCCAACTTCGCCTGGGACACCAACTTGGTCAGGTAACGGATATTTAGTCACATCAACTAAGGTCTGGACGAGAATAAAATCAGTCTTGGAAGTCAGGTCTGAACGTCTGTCAATAATTTTAGCCCTCCCTAAAATCTTAACCGAATCAAGGACTTCCTTTATAACATCATCAGGTACATCAACCGCACCACTTAAGACCAACACATGAGCCGGATCCAACTGAAACCTCTTGCACCAAGCTTGGATCTCTACTGACTCCATTACTTCTCTGTAATTTTCAGAAAAAACCAAAATAACTTCACCCTGAAATTATTTTCACGACAAAATGCAACTGTAAACGTGTCACAAGCAACTTGGTAAGAAACCTTTGAGTAAATAAGCAAAAAAAATATATAATCCCGGACGAGCCCCCAAAAATGTAACCCTTTCACCAGTCTGCTCGTTAAAGTAAAAGAGTTGATTGAATCAAAACTCACACAGTTGGTTTGACAATGGGTGAAAAGGACATTCCAATTTAAAAACAACAATCTAGGTTCGTGTACAATTCCCCTATACTAAGTTATATGGCGAGAGGTTTCCCAAAAAGACTGTTTAACTAATTTATTTATCTTTCTTTACGGGTGGAATAAAACTACAACACAAGACTTTCAGAATTTTCCCTTTTATATTATTGAAAGTAAAACACAGGAAAACAGCAGCAGAAGAAACAAACAAAAAAAAACCCAGACTAACAGATAAATGCAAAAACTTTGTTCGCTCTGTATCCAAAAAAACAAAGGTTCAGTTCAGTCCTGTTCTTGTATGAGGGTGAGAATGTGTGTGTGGGTGTGTGTGTGTGTGTATGTGTGTTTGAATGGCCGTCGGCGCGCGTTGGAGCTCAGAAGACCGCAATCCTACCGCCTTAATCCTGACGGGTGAGAAGGTGGT
>NW_023422985.1:0-1323 GCF_002922805.2 Oryzias melastigma
AGATTGAAAACCATATTTTTGCTGTTGAGTTTTCATGTATTAATCAGCATTTTAAGAGAAAAAGTTAGATTTTGTTTTATAATTTCCTCCATGTTGTGACTTTAGTTTAATGAAAATCTCTTTTCAGAACTGTTTTTAATGATGTTGTGAAAATAATACACTTCTTAGTGTAATGATTTAAATTTATGATTTATTCAGCTTTTGGAATTGTTGATAAAAATGAAGAGTTGCATTGATTTCAGTAAAAAGCATACAATTGTGTTAAGTATTAAAGTTTAAACACAAAAATATGGATTTCCCCTGAAACTATTGAATCAGTAAATCCAAACATTTAGTACTTGGTTAATAAGTTACAATA
This sequence comes from Oryzias melastigma, assembly GCF_002922805.2. Taxonomy (NCBI): domain Eukaryota; kingdom Metazoa; phylum Chordata; class Actinopteri; order Beloniformes; family Adrianichthyidae; genus Oryzias; species Oryzias melastigma. Next base: position 359 of record NW_023422985.1, read on the forward strand.
ATAGCTCTTTAAGAGACAATAAGCCAAAAAACGTTACTGTCTACAAATAATTTCTTTATATTAGGCTTTTTTTACTATGTTAGTTTTTGCCTTCCTTGTAACAAGTTTATTTTGTATTTATGCATAATGTCATATATAATCATATGTAATCATATATTGACAGAATATGAATTCTGTGCAAAACTAAGCAAGTTTTGTTCAATAAAACACCTTCTTTTGAGTTTTCTTTTCCCTCTTTATGTTGTCATTTTATTATTTTAAACTGAAATTTTAATCAAATCAGACCTGCATGCTCTGCAGCACGTTCAGGAAGTCGTTCATGCCGGTCAGGTGGTGCACGTCCTGGAAGATGGCCACCAGCAGGGTGGGAATGATGGCGATGGATCGGGTCAGCAAGACCCGGGCAAAACGGGACCAGCGCAGGTTCAGAAAGCCCTAAGAATTCAACCGATTTAAGAGATTTACGTCAACTTTTGACAAGATTTGGAACATACAAAAGCTTAAAAAGTTACTAAAAAAACATCAAAGTAAATTTGCACAGTTTGCATTGTGTGTGCATCCGTCCTCCTTCACTGACCTCCATGACGAACTGACCCGAGTACGTCCCGGTCATGGTGGAGCTCTGACCCGCTGCAAGGATCCCCACAGCCCAGATGTAGAGCGCTGCCGGGCCGAAGAAGCAACCCAGAACCACCCCCTGACCAGACACATGAGACACATTAAAGCAAAGACATAAAGACCTCATAACCAATCGTCTTTTATTCTACAGCTCCATCACATTTAGGTTTTTGTTCCATCTGCATTCTAACTGCTGAAATCCACGTTCGTCTGGTTGCTCAGTCGTTTCTTTATCGGATTTGTTCTCTCTATTTACATTTTACAATTTACAGTCACATTTACAATTTGAGGATGTTAAAGAGCGTACCCCTTTGTAGATGTCCACCTCCAGGGTGTTGTTGTCCAGT
>NW_023422986.1:0-1323 GCF_002922805.2 Oryzias melastigma
GGCAGGAGAGAATCATACATCTTGCACTGCATCTGACCTGTGCTCTGACTGACACAGTTCATCCATAAGCCCTCCCAGAGGACTTGAGCTGTGACAATGTTGGATCCAATGAAAGTTGTCGTCTTCCACTGAGGCAAGGCGCATACTATTATAGCACCGATAAATCCAATGAATCCAAGACAAATGCCCACTAACTCCAAACCCATCGACATGGTTGCTCGTTGTATGGAAGCAAACAGGAGTCCACAAACTCAAAAATCCTGACAGCAAAAGTTTCCCGCTCTTGTCAGTTGGGATTTTGTTGAAATGGAGCACCTCAAGGGATGGTATGATGAAGCTACAAGGAAACAGCCACAGAAGAACAGGATCCTTTATATTTCAGAGGGATAGGGGGTGTTTCCATGGAATGATGTCACCTGCCTACTACTCACTCAAAAAAATAATTCTTTAGATTTACTTAGAAGCCTTGCGTCAAGCGGTTGCACACAACTGCATTAAGTAATTGTAGTAAAACATGCTTTTGTAGCTTTAACTTAGCATGGTTCAGTAGGATCTATCTAGATTGGGTAAATATATGCAAGCTAATTTCATTGCGTAAATACTACTCAACTTTGCTAAATACACAATACATGACTGCATTGTGTAGTTCCTTTAGAAAATATTTTAGAATAATTACTCAACATTGTTTGATAAATTTTAAGTACATGCCTCAAAAATCCTAATTAAAAAATATTGAGTTCCTTGGATTAAATTACACTACATTAAACTTACGTCACCTTTTCCATAATATTATGGAAAATATATAATTATATTTACTCAAGAATGTTGCGTCAAGCGGTTGCATGCAACTGAATTAAGTAATGCTAACAAAACAAGCAGTTTCCTAGAAGTGAACAAAAAAAAAAACATTGCCAGTAAATCATTTTTAAACATTTATCATTTATTATGCAATTTTTACAACAATCAATTTTTAACATTGCACCTATATGAACATTTAGAATAAATGTAATCGCTATAATTTAAATAAAGGGCGTGGGTCATTTCAAAATAACTTTGCAAGCCATTAGTTGCATTTATTGTGCAGTTTTTATAACATTCAATTTTTAATAATGACTTACAATTAATTACTATAAAGAACGTTTCTATATGTAATTTTAAAAATTCAAATAAAAGCTGTGGGTCATTTCAAATCCCCTTTGCAAGCCATTAGGAGTACATCAAATAAGGTACTTGGAACAAACCCTCCATCCCACCCCATCTCAGCATAACCATCAGAGAAAGAAGAAAAAAAAAACAAAAAGGAAAAATGGGTATGAAAATAAT
>NW_023422987.1:0-1323 GCF_002922805.2 Oryzias melastigma
GTTTTGAGGCAGAATTGTATGTGTTGAAGAGCAAACTGATGTTTTTTTGTATATAGACTAATGTGCTTCTTTAGTTTTCAAATAATATACATTTACTGTTCTGAATGGCATCTTCCAGAAAGTTGCAGCTTTAGACATAACACATTATATTAAGAGAGTTGTGAATGCCTTAATTTGAAAGCTTAAGTTAAATTATTTTTTTTGTTTGTTTGTTTTTTTTTGGTGAATTTCATATAGATATTTTTATTTGTTTATTTCTGAAAACCACATTTCCAGTTATATTTTTTACCATTTCATTGTAAAAATAAAGATCTTATGTTAGTTTGTTAGTTGGAAACAAAGATGAAAATATTATTTTGTCTGAAAAAAGCTGCAATAGAGCAAGAACATAACTGTAAAATGTCGACAACTTTTTTCCGTCACATTATATTCCAGTGTGGATGGACGAGTAATTATGTTTTAATAACTGTAAAACAGTATTACGTATTAATATTCATATTTTTCCCTCCACAAACAGGTCAATATCTAAAAGTTTTATTTATGTGGAGCTCTTCCTTTAGGAAACAGGAAAGTTTCTCAAAGTGGCCATCAGCCCGTCCTCTCAGAGGAAAACAAACCTCACTGCAGAGCGTGCCGTCTGTCTGTGCATGATGGAGGGCTGCGGAGCAGAGACATCTGGTTGCTGGTGGGTTAATTGTTTAGCCTGCTCCCATATCCAGCAGTGACCTAAATTGTTCATTCCCTGAGTCTGAACTGAAAGAGCTTCTTTCTTCTTGGTTGTGGTTGTCCCCATTATTTGGTACCGATTTGTGAATCTTTTCTTAAATACATTCTGCTTTTATGTTGGTTTTCTTGGCCTCTTTTCTTCTTGTAAAGTTGAGTTTTCCCCTTATTAGTTTAAATCCCTGTTTAATTTTTAATTATTATTTTTTTCTTCATTGTGCAGAGCTTTGCTTCATGCATTCAAGTGTGTTTTTTAGATTTTAAGATTTCTCTTCTCCCTTCTCCTTTATATTTGGTGCGTTTAGGCCCTCTACCTACACATTATCCTGGATGATGAATGAGAGTTTAAATTTTTGCTTCATTTAGACCTAAAATACTGACATGAATTCACAACAACAGCTTACATGAGGCTAAATATTGAACAAAATCAAACATTATCCCTGAAACTGTTTCTGCCAAAAGGTTTTCAAATATTGGATAAGGAATTGTATACTTTTTTTTTTAGTTTGTCATCTTTTTTTTAGAAAGATTTGGTAGATTTTTTTTTTTAATTCATTTTTTTTCTAACTGAGGCTGAGTTTCTGCTGCCCCGGCTTGTTT
>NW_023422988.1:0-1323 GCF_002922805.2 Oryzias melastigma
CATCCCTATTGTGCATGAGAGTGTCTCAGTTCCAGAGTCCAGAACCCCTGATGTCTGTGTTACACCCTCTCTGATGAATGATGATCATCAAGATGCCACATTGATGAGACATGCTGACCCAGAGGTTCATGAGAATGTTTGTTCACCTGAAATAGAAGACACAACAGATGTGGACATGCTGGTGGATTATATAACCTCCATGTTGGATGATGTTCCTCAGACCCAGTCAAAACCAAATGCTGATGCACTATATGCTTGTATGAACAAAACTACTAGAAACATAGTGAAGGAAATTCCCACTGTTAATGAACAAACTTCGGCTAAGCAACAAAAAGTCTTATTGCCTTACAATGAATCTGATGTTCCACTTGAAATGATCATCTGTCAGTCACAAACAACTGGTCTTGGTCAAACCTCTGATACTGCAGAACAACAGAGAGCCTGTGAAATGTCAAAGATTCCTAAACAACGAAGAAGAAAAATGCAAAGAAGGCAGTTTCAGTGTCAGACAAAGTTTTCAAACAGAACAGATAATCAAAAACAGAAAGAAAGAGAGCTCTATTCTTCCAATGAATCATACAAACAAAAGAAAAAAGTGTTTTCAAGCAATAAGTATTTGTCTAATCCTGAATTGCGACAAATGAAGAAAAAATTGTTAAACACAAAGTACAAAGAGGATGAAGAGTTCAAATACAGGCAAAAGCAGTACACAACAGAACGCTACAAAAAGGATTCTGAATTTAAAATAACAAAGAGGAAATATGCAAATACTCGATATCAAACAGTAGCTAATTACAGAGAGAAGAAAAAAATATGTTTAAAGACTCGATATGAAAATGAGGCAGATTACAGAGAATTGAAGAAAAATAGTTTAAGGACTCGATATGAAAAGGATGCATATCTCAGAGAAATCAAGAAAAATCTTTTAAAGACTCGATATGAAAAGGATGCATATCACAGAGAAATTAAGAAAAATCTTTTAAAGACTCGATATGAAAAGGATGCAAATTACAGAGAAATTAAGAAAAATAGTTTAAGGACTCGATATGAAAAGGATGCATATCACAGAGAAATGAAGAAAAATCTTTTAAAGACTCGATATGAAAAGGATGCAAATTACAGAGAAATGAAGAAACATTCTTTGATGGTTCGATACAAAACCCAGCCTAATTTTAGAAACAAAATGAGATGCTACATCCTTCAACGCTATGAACTTAACCCTGGCTTCAGGGAGCGCCAAAAGTCTTACATGATTCAGCGTTATGCTAATGACCCAGCATTCAGAATAAAACACAGACAGTTGATGAGAGAAAGCTACAGAAA
>NW_023422989.1:0-1323 GCF_002922805.2 Oryzias melastigma
CGCCGCCATCGATTCCCCCGGAGGACGGAGCTCCCCGCTCCTCTCGGCTAAAGATCTCATCACTCCGGCTGACATGTGGTGAGCTGGAGGGGGGGGGTCTGCTGAGGACTCAAACCAACCAGCTTCAGGGATCTGCCAACATCCTCACAGATTAGCAGCATCATGCTAAGCAGCCTCAGGAGGACGCAAACATCTCCGTTTGGAGAGGAACCAGCAAATAGAGTTTTAATAAATCCGTCAAACTCAAAAACTGCTCCAAAAATGTAAAAATAAATTCTTAAATACAAATAAACCAAAATATCTTTAGCATTTCGGGCAAAAAAACTATGAAAATAGTAATTTTTCTGTCAGGAGTGTTTTATTTTTCATCATGAAGAATTTGATCAGCAGGAAAATGGTGTTTCAATTGGTTGATCCTCCTATCTGCAGGTTGAACATCATCCTGTAGCTCCACCCACCCTCCAGAGAAACACGAACAAGGTTTTGGGTTTAAGATCCACTCCAATTCAACTCATTCTCTGATGATGGAGGACATGTCTAAAGAAAATTATGAAAATTCTGACTTTTGACAGCTGTAAGCTAGAGAGGACGTACACTTTTGACTGTATATGAGAACTGAGTGACTCCGCCCCCCTGACGTTCCAAACAGGAAGTACCTGCTGGGTCCAAGAAGCCAAAATCCCACAGATTCTGTTGAAAAAATTGATAGTTATGTGGCGTTTTTGGCGTAGGTGGCTGTAGTCTGGACGTCTGGTTCCAACATGGCGGCCTCCATATGGAGGAAAAATGACAACTGAGTTGACTTCATTTGGAAATTTTCTGTGGATGACGTCACACTCAGTCACTTCAGTTCTCAAATACAGTCAATGCTGTAAACAGAGAACTCTCAGTTATGGGTAGGGGAAGTCAAGGCTGGCCTACTCTGTGCCAACAACTATCTAATGAACTCCTGCCGCTCTGCAGAAACTATGTCCTAGACCGGGGGTCGGCAACCTGCGGCTCCGGAGCCGCATGCGGCTCTTCAAGCACTCCCTTGCGGCTCAGTGGCGCTTTTTCAATTATTGTTTGAAATGAATAAAAAATTCTTGGAAGGAAATATAGTCTAGCGATTTGGGTGGCAGCAGAACCAAGCAGATGGCTGACAGGATTGGATGCAGAAATCATTTCTGTCCCATACATTGTACGACCCCAGTGATTGGAGGCAGAAGCGTACACGCAGGCCATGAACATCAGTTTGTGTCAACATTTTTGACTATTATTTGTTTGACAGTACGGAACCATAGAACAGCCGACACTGTGAGGAGCCTCACTCATACACACACC
>NW_023422990.1:0-1322 GCF_002922805.2 Oryzias melastigma
AAACTATTGTCGTTAATATTAACTATTTTATGTTTCTAACATCATCCTGTTATAAATGAATATCAGTTTATGGAGCAATTCCATCATAAATGGATCATTTAAATAGACAGAATTTACTAGAATTGCACATTTGTATAAACAAACTGGTCTCCTCCCACTGCAATTACAGCAGCAACAAACATCAAAGCACAATCGACAGCACATTAAACTTAAAATAAGCATTTTTATTTACAGCAAATCCAACTTATTTAGGAACTCCATCCATGAAGTCCAGGAGATCAGCAATAGATTTACCAGATAATTTTAGGCCTTCACTTAAGGCATTGCAGGTCCTGACAGTACGCCACTGGCAAATTGTACATAGTGGCTGTATAACTCGGTCTTAGAACATCTGGAAGAAGCAGCATATCTGCACTTTCCCACCAAAAACTCTAGAGAACAACAAGCAAAGTCAAACACTCATTTATTTATTGTCTTTCTAAAGGACCACTGTAGCCCTTTGTGGGTTCTACTTTATTATGGCCACATTAAGACGGGACAAGATGAATTGTAATATAGCGAGAAACCTTTGTATTTGGTTGTTTTTTGTCTTCAAGTGGATGCATCCCAATGGGGCGGAGCAAAGGGCCAGCGTATTTTCTACATCACAACTACGATCTTTTCAAACAGCATTTTTTGTTTGCTCCTGATTTATGACATTTTTATCTTAATTTTCCTTATAAATGATGTTAATCATCATGAAAATACCACAAGAACATGTTAAAAAAACACAATTTTCATTGGACTTTTCACTGGTCTTTAAATCCCGTTTTTGCTATTGTCCAAAAGTGAACTTAATCTAGAATTTTTTGTTTAAAATGACCTTAAAACTGTGAAGCTCTTGATAAATGATAGAGGAAAGTAGAAGCTACCCTGGAGTTCAGCCTGGCTTCAGAAGAGCCGCGATGAGGCGGTGGAGGTGAAGATGCTATACATAGATTCAGATGGCCTGGCAGTAAAAACAAACAAGGTTTCCTTTCACTCGCTCCTTCCACCGAGAGAGTTATGAGTCTATAGGCCATTGGGGCGTTTTGATCCGTGTAACAGGTGTGACACCCCCATCCCCCGCCTCTGGCGCCCCGCTTCACCTGATGGGGGCCCACAGTGTTGCTGCCGGTGGAGTCCTCACCACTTGTGCGATTAATTGGGGATGTGCGCGTGGATTAACACGTCAGGCGGATTTTTGGGTGCCGGTCATTGGGATACGAGGGGCAACAATCCTCTGGATCTGAGGCTGATCCCCGCAGCGGAAGATAAGGTTCCCCTAGCTGGTCGGCTCATGT
>NW_023422991.1:0-1322 GCF_002922805.2 Oryzias melastigma
TTTGAATTCACTTTATTGGACATTAGCCAATGTTAAAAAATGCGCAGAATCGATTCCCACCGTTCCCTCCTGAAGCGGGCCTTTAGATCTGCAGTGAGAACCAAATGCAGGACATGTCAAACACTAGAAGAACAGCGTTTTCTACAGGAAACGTGACTGCTGAAGATCTGAGCTTGGAGCTGAAGACGCTGCAGATGATAATAAAAGGCTCAGACGGCTGCAGTCGCAGGTTAGGATGTTTATACAGAGAAGCTGCTCAGAATTTGAGGATGACAAACTAACAATGTTGCTTAAATGCAGATTTGGCGTCTGCTGTGGTTTAGCCATGCAGAGCTAAGAGTGAGCACAGGACTTGATGTTAGTCACTGATGTAGTCTGAAAACAGACAGAAGCTCGTCTCGACTGCAAGCTGGTCATCAGACAGTTTGTGTTTGCTTTTCTCATCAAAGTAATTTAGAGATAATAGCACTTTACAAATGGAGGGATTTAAGAGCTTGATGGTAGAAGCTGATGTCAGTCTCTGGAGAACAAGTTTGTATCTTTCTGCTGAAGGTAGTAAACAACAGGAATCTTGGGTAGATGGATTAGTGGTGAAGTTTCAGGCTTTTTCCTTGAAGGTGTTGATAACATTATAACTTCTGACCCGATCAAGTATAGAGATATCAGTGCAGGGGTGTCAAACTCAATCGCACAGGGGCCAAAATCCCTTAGGTCGCGGGCCGAACAGGATAAATATTTACTGAACATTCTAAAATTACATTTTTAAAACTTTAAAACCAAACATTCTTTACATAATTATGAAGTAGATATTAACATTACGTGTGATAATGCTAGTGTGAATGCTGTAAGCTGAATTTTTCTGCTGAAGATGCTAGTGCTGATAGCTGAAGATGTTGAGATTGATAGCTGAAAATGCTGAAGCTGATAACCAGCTAAAATATTAGCTAAATACCAAACTAGCCTAAAAAACTTTTTTTTTAACTTAGTTTAGCCAAAACAGCTGGCATGTAGGGTTAGGGTTATTTCCCATCAACCCTGTGTTTACACACTCTCTATCTACCTCACACCATCAACCTAACATTTGTGGTCATTCAGTAACATCCAGTGGTACAGTTCTGATGAAGCTCAGACGAGGAAAACAAAGATGTTCATGTTATATCATGATATAGTTTTTTTCATACTGTAGTTGATTATTCTTGTCTGTTTTGATATTAATCAACATAAAAAAATGAGTAAGAGTTGCATAACAATAACACAAGCCACTTGTAATAAGATCACGAATCCAAACAATTTCATGTCTCAGAGTATTTTCTTGTTTTGCT
>NW_023422992.1:0-1322 GCF_002922805.2 Oryzias melastigma
GCAACACGCTCTCCGTGCGCGCGTTCCTCCCCCCCTTTTGTCTCCATCCAGCCTTGTGGGAGCTGAACTGCTGATAGGTTTCTCAGCTTGTCTCTCAAAGCCTTCACAGACATGCGGCTGATCCCAGCATGCCTGTGGATCATATGTAATTACAAGTGAAAGGCTGGATAACACATTTTTCCCTCCCTCTCAATCGCGCTCATTCATAAATATGTGCGTGCGCGCGGCCGCCTGGGTGGTCTGAAATCACAGTAAAATATAAAAATAACAACAACAAAAAAATCTCCCACACAGGGGCATCAGTGACCCCTGTTGAATAGCAGAGTGGCATCAGACCTGCAGACATGTTGCTACCTGGGCGTCATTGCATGCTCAGGCATGGGCGGATATAGGCACGGGCGAGAGGGGGGCAGTGCCCACCTAAATGTCCCCCCAAAGTGTGACGAGCCATGAAAATTCACAATTAATTAAGTATATATATATATATATAACACAAAATTTGAAGGATGGACAAAAGTTAATCTAAATTGTTTTGGCTTCTCCCTATCCCTAAATGTATCTTTCCATAGAGAGATGAAAGGAAGAGTACTGTCTACTTTGGACGTTACTACCACTTTTTGATGTCTTTAATTGTCGCTGGTCATCTACGTTAGCACGTAGCGCTTAGAAAATACATAACGACATCGATTTTATAACCTTTAAAAGTCATTATTTACCTTTCAATGTAATCTTCTGTGCTACAAAGCACACCAACGTGGAAAAACACGTCTCGTCTTCGCGCCACAAGCGCAACATCGATCACCCTACTGGCGAAGGAATAGCCAGCCCTAAGTTGCTACTAGTGCTGGGCAATGAAGCCGTTTCTCTTCTATTATTTCTATCATTTTTGTTTACTTTTATAGCTAATATCAGAGAAAAATAAGTAATACATAAGTAAAACATTTTTGTCATTTTTTCAGAGAATAACTGAAAATATACTTTATTGTGGCATATCATAATACATATCATTATTTTAATGTAAAATAATTTATATCGTGATAAACAATTTTTTCACATATCACCCAGCACTAGTCGCTACGGGTCCTTCTGGCAAAACTTTCGGACACCGGTACAGCTTCAAATGCCCACACAATTGGAACAATAGGGAGAAGTTAGAGGGGTAGAGAAGTAATTTTCACAAAGGAAAAATAAAAATCAATATATGTAGCCTCAACAGGGTACAAACCAGCAGGGCATATGCCTGTCCAAAGCCCGGTAAATGCAGAGGGTAGTGTCAGGAAGAGCATGCTTTATAAAACTTATAAGACATCAAATAGATTTAA
>NW_023422993.1:0-853 GCF_002922805.2 Oryzias melastigma
ATTTTAAAATTCCAGCTATTAAAAATTCCAATTTGGACTTTTAATAATTATTTTTGACCAGTTTTTTAATTATTTAGTGACCTTAGTGTGTTTTTTAATTACCAACAACTTTGTCCTCATCTGTAAAGCATGATATGATAACGGCTGAAGTTTGTACCCGTCCATAAGTGCCGCCCTTGCTGTTCGGGTTTTCCCCGCTCTGGTGTCATCAGGGTCGTACCAGCTCTCTGTGTCAAAGCGTTCTTTGGGAATTGGGACAGAACAGTTTCTCCCACTGACCAGAACCTTCCAGAAATTTTCCAGACCTTCTCCTGATGGAAAAAAAGCAAAAGATTCAGCATGAATCCAGATCTTAAATCCTAATTAAAAAAAAACCTTCTTCAAGACCAAAATAGTAAAGTTGATAAATGCTGAAACCAGGAAGAAAGCAGCTCAGTTTTATATGTGACGGGAAAATATTTTTAGGGTTCAGAAATGATTGACAAGGTTGTTGTTTTATTGTTTTGAAGCTTTTTTAAAATTTGAAATATGACTTTAATTTTGGAGACCATAAAATAATTTATTGAAATAAAACAAAAGAAAAAAAATATGCTTTTGTTGACACAACTTTGGAAAGAAGAGTCTGCAAGTTAAGAGGTTTTTAGACATTGTCTTGTGGTTAAAATAAATACCATATAACTGTATGTAAAAATACTCAAATTTCATATATATATATATATATATAATATCAAATTTGAGTATATAAAGATATTAAATAATAATAATTTAATATAAAATGTATATATTTATAGTTTGTAGTATATTATATCAAAATACCATTTAGCTTCAAAATGGAATCATACTATATACATAT
>NW_023422993.1:894-1322 GCF_002922805.2 Oryzias melastigma
TATATATATATATATATATATATATATATATATTATGTAAATATATAATACATATATATACATATATACAGTTTATATATTATAGTTTATCCAGGGGTGCGGCTTATACTCAGGAGTGACTTATTTGTGTATCTGAACATGAGTATTTGCCACTGACAGTGGCAGAAGTGTGGTCCAAAACAAACATGGAAAGGAATCTGATTGTTTTCCTATAAACTTTGATATTTTTCTTATATACATCAAAAGATTAGTATTCTTATATTTATTTATTTTTCAGCTATGCTGGGCTTGGCAGATTTGTTCTGAAATATTAGAATATTCTCCTAAAACTGCGACTTATATTCCAGAGCGACTTATATATGGTTTTCTTCTTTTTTATTAGGCATTTATCGCGACTTATACTCCAGAAATTACGGTAGTAGATATAT
>NW_023422994.1:0-1321 GCF_002922805.2 Oryzias melastigma
ATGTGATGGAGAAATCGGAAGCTGGGGAGGATTCTAAACCCGACTCTTGACTTGGAAACATTGACGGCAGCTAAGCGGTATGTTTTTGCTAAGATTAGCTCGTTATGGCAGCATCTCTCATGTCGTGTGCAGCTCAGTTATTTGGACTGAGACAGACACAGCTGAAGTTTTTCCTGCTGTTGTCTGTTAATGCTGTCAGGGTAATTGTTGGTATTTTTAGCATCCAGATAAGTGATCATTACTTCCACATTTATCATGTGTTTACAGTTAGTATATGCCAAAAGGGTCTGTTTTACCTGAGAATGCTTCATCCTTTAATCATGATTCTCTAAATATAAACAAAACACATTAGAATTTGTTTACTTCAAGTTTCAGTCATTGTGCTTTTTATAAAACAATTTTCAATAATGACCATTGTCTAATAAGACTTTCATTTTAAAATGACAACATTTTACATGTGAAGTAAAGCATATTTTACTGATATTATTTTTGTTGCTTAAATGGTGTATACTTATACACTCATGGCCACTTTATTAGGTACTCCTTTGTTATGATCCCAAACCAAGGGAAGGTAAAAGAAGGTGTAACAAAAAAAAAAAAAGTCCCAGACTGGAGAAGCTTTAATTAGCTTTTAGCTGATGGAAAAACAAAAGGAGAGCCATCAGAAAATAGAGTTAAACAAGTTGCTCACATCAACCTACAAACAAACAGTATCTAACACAATGTACTCTTAACAAAAAGCTCCTCCACAGAAATCCAAAACAAAGAGGACTGGAGGTTAAAGTTGGTGGCATAGATTCATCAAGGTACTGGTAACATTCCTCAGACACTTTGGTCCATATTGACATGATAGCATCACACAGTTGCTGCTGATTAGTCACATACATGATGCTAATCTCCCATTCCACCACATCCCAAAGTTCTTTTGAGTTGAGATCTGGTGACTGTGGAGGTCATTAGAGTTCAGTGAACTCATTGTCATGTTCAAGAAACCACTCAGAGATGATTCCAGCTTTATGACATAGAGCCTTATCCATGGAAGTAGCATCAGAAGATGGTACACTGTGGTCATTAAGGGATGGACATGGTCAGCAACGACACTGAGGTAGACTATAGCAACAGTCTAAACAGCATGATCAGTTGGTACTAAGGGGTCCAAGAAAATATCCCTCCACACCTTGATACCACCACCACCCTATTGATAAAAGGCAGGATGTATACATGCTTTCATGTTGTTTGAGGCCAAATTTAGACACTACCATCTGAATGTTGCAGCAGAAATGGAGACCCATCAGACCAGACAACATTTGGAGAACCTGTA
>NW_023422995.1:0-1321 GCF_002922805.2 Oryzias melastigma
CCTGTCAAGCCAAATCCGAAGCTTTTTCCTTCTAAGATTTTTTTTACCCCCAAGATGTGATCACCCTAATGCTAACTATATTTTTAGTTCTGTGCCTTTTTTATAAAGAGCAGGATTTTCAGCTGCTGTTTGTTTACATCAGAAGTTGCATGCTAAAGTCCTGATTCATCACAGGCCTGCATGAGTTTGTACCCTGTGTGTCATGGTCACTGCGATCTGAAGCTGATCTTTTTTTTTCTTTTACTCTGATCAAAACTTTCTTTATTCAAACTTATTGAAGGAAAAATTGGTGCTTTTGAGCAAACCATTAATGTAAATGAGTGTAAGTGTGACAAGGCCGCCATTTTGGTTGATCTCTGGAACAATAAAAAGTAAGCAAAGTTAATAATATTTAAAAATACATTCAAAGTAGAATACACCAGTGGACAAACATGATATAAAATAGTCAACTACACTAAAATAATATTTTTTAACTACAGCATTTCCACAAAACAAAGTTATAAACGAAGAATGTAAAAATGTTGGTACAAAAATCCAAATCTAATTTACACTTTACAACTCATAAATATAACCATCTAAATAACACAAATACTATTTCAAAATGAAATCAATTTATGACATTTATGTAAAACAAATATCTAGTTTTAGAATAACCACTTAACTTGGTATGAGCTAAGCTATAAATTAGGGAGGGGAATCGTTTAAAAAAATAACTAATTACCCACAAACCTTAGAAAAAAAATCACGATTAATTGAGATAATTACTTTTTTTTACAACAGTATTTGCCGACCACTTATTATCTGTAAATAATCACAAAATGAAATCAGACCCAAAACTGAACATTTAGAAAATTTATTTTTCATTATTGCTGTCAATCAATTAAAATCAGATTAATCAGACTTTTATGTTGTGATTAATTACTATTAATCAGGTTTTATTGGGTAAATATTATATGACAATAAGCAACTTTTGAACAAAAACAGGCCGGAAAGAAACTTTAGTTTAAATTTTAGTTGTCCAAATTTTAAAACTATCAAGCATTAACCCACAAGTGTAAATTTTGTACAAAACACATCAACAGAAAGATAAGTAGAAATCTAAAGACGTTCATGTTTGCAGTTTTACTCCAAGAAAACAAAGATGCTGACATACAGCCATAAGAAATTAACCTGTAGACCAAAAAAAAAGTGTGAGGAGGTTACATTTCTATCTGAATTGATGTTTTATTTAACTTATTGTGACAATCATCAAAAATATTGCTTTCTTTAGTTGCTGCAGGGGCTGCACGGTGGCGCAGTGGTTAGCGCTCTTGCCTCACAG
>NW_023422996.1:0-157 GCF_002922805.2 Oryzias melastigma
ATTTGTAAGATAATTGAAAATAAAAACATAGGAAGATCCTAAAAAAATGCTTGAAAATGACTAAAAAAGTATGAATTTATGAAAAATCCTAAAAAAGAGAGAGCTGTCCTGAGCTGAGGGTGGGTAGGCAGAGAGTAAGCAAGACAAAAAAAGTTCT
>NW_023422996.1:252-1321 GCF_002922805.2 Oryzias melastigma
CCTAGTGGACATCTGGAATTTTCTCCCTTTAGTTTGGATAAACACAAACAATAAGTCGTTTTTGCACTTTTCCCTTTTTTGTTAAAGATTTTTTGAGATTATTTATTTATGCTTTTTATGCAATGTAGTTAAAAAGCGAATCTATTTGTGAACCTCAATCAAAGATATTTCTCTAAGGCAGATAAAGTAACAGATTTTCTGATTTTAATTCCAATCAAGTAAAAAAAGTTCCCTTTAAACTCAGCAGAACTGAGACAACAGAAGCACTGATTGCAGAAAATATAGGAAAGAGTAACACGTTGCTTTAATCACTGAGCTGATTATTTGTATTTGTTTTGTTAGCTCTACTGTTGATTTCTTTATATTTTAAGGCAATGAATGCTTTGCAGAAAACCTTTAAGTTAAATACACTGAGAGAACAAAGTGATTCTCCTTCAATGCTGAAAAAGTATGTAATCAGACTCTGGAGGGAAAACTGCACTGAGAGAGTCAATAAATGTGTTTTGGAGTCTGCAGTCTTTTTCATGTGTCATTAACGAGGGTCTGCATAAATGGGAAATAAAAAATGCCCACCTCTTCATTTGAGTCCTGGCTTTCCTCTCTTCTCTTCCCATCTTTTCTCCTCTCCCTTGATTCCCACTGACCTCCAGTCTAGGTCTGTTAAATGTAGTCCAGGTCACAACAGACAAATGAACAATGGAAATATCAAAGCCAGCCCAAGGCTTTTACATTTGGTTTTCAGCTCCAGGTAGTCACAGTGCGGTGCACAGCTGAGGCCTTGTCCTCTCCTCAGCCCGTCTTTTTTCTCTTAGTGTTCTGGGGATGAATTTACAACGTCCAGCTTTGCCATTCTAGGGAAACCTGGAAGATCGTTTTTCTCAGAAAACAAGCAAAATAATCCTGATAAACATGCAGTTTGCAGTCTAAGCACTCTTTATGGAACTTTTGTCACTTTATTTTATTGGTTAGCATGATAGCCATCTTTTTAGTGAGCATATAGTTAAATTTGGGTGGAGTTGGGACCAGGAGAGTTAGATGTGGTTACATTTTTATTTATTTACCATTGTTT
>NW_023422997.1:0-563 GCF_002922805.2 Oryzias melastigma
AAAAGGTGAGATCCACTGAGCCGTTGTGCGGAGCTGAAACAATGCAGAGGGAGAGGTCAGAGCGGCGGTAATTAGAGAGCAGACGCAGTCCTGATGGGATTCTTCTGTTTTATCACTTTATACTTTTAGACTCAACAACAGCGAAAGATCAGGACCCAAAATGTCTATGTATTCACTAAAAAAGGGAAACATTGGCTCAATTAATATTTAATGTTTTACATTTAGTTTTTTGTTTTCATCAAATTAAAAATTTTAGTTGTTGGTTTACTTAACTCAAAAGTGTAATTTCTTAAAAACTAATATTTTATATTAGTATATGGAGTATGTTTATATTTAAATCTCAAATTACTTTAAATACAGACATTTATTTTACAACTCATTAATTATAAAAAACTAATTTAATTCAATTTAGTGGTTCATTATGTTGTATAAATATGTAACAATTTGAACTCTTAAATAAGTTTGGATTTTAGAAATCATCATTTCATCTATTTTAAGTTTCCTAATGGTCTTATATTTATGATTACGCCACTTTTAGCAAAACCTGTTATTTTCTGAGACAT
>NW_023422997.1:869-1321 GCF_002922805.2 Oryzias melastigma
AGAAGTTACCTTCTTTTTGTTTTTAAGTTTTGTTTCCTAAAAAACAATCCTGTTTTTCTAATATGTGTTTTGTAATCGTGATTTGGCCTTCAGGGCCACCGTAGTTGTTTTATGATGTTTTTAGTAACTAAAAAGCTGCAGAAGTCACACCTCATTGGTAAACGTTTGGTGTTCTATTAACTCCATTTTGATTCCATGTCAGCAGCAGAACAAAAGACATGGACTTGTTCAGAGAAGTGCTGATGGTTTTCATTTGTTTAACCCTTCCTTAAAAATGTCTTTGATAATTAGGACTATCAAGTAAATATGCGCTTTCATCTTTTCTTACAGACATAATTACAAAGCAATTAATGCCAGTAGTTTTTTTATCTTTTTTTCCTCATTTGTTTGTATGTTTGTATGTACGCAAATGTTAAAAAGATTCAAAAGAAGGACTACTTTTTTAGCAATAA
>NW_023422998.1:0-1321 GCF_002922805.2 Oryzias melastigma
GTCTGACGAAGAAACTGAAGGACAGCACACCTTACAGCTATATTCTGAACACATAATGGTATGATGCATTGAAATGAAAATGTAGAGATTCCTAACCATGGACTCCAATACATTAAGGGCTAATTGAAGTAATCAGAAACAGCTGTGGATGACTGCAGCTAAAGCCTGATGTGAATGAATTTGGGATTGTACTAAAAAAAGAACAAACACAAAGGTACCAATCTGCACACCTTTACATCACTTACTGTATTTTTCCTGAGTATAAATATTAGATTTTTGCATAGTTTGGCCAGGGATGCAACTTATATATATTTTTAATATATAGAAACAAACACTAGAGGGCACTGTAGGTGTGTGTATCAGTAAATTTATCTGACAGCAGCGCAGAAGAAGCAACGATTAGTCTTGGCGAATTGTTCCAAAGCAACACAGAGGATTGATAATTCAACTTTTGTTTTATTTTAAAGTGATATAAAGAGTTGAATTAACTTGTTAGCATGTTTTTTATGCTATGGTTATGATTGTTTATATGTTTTTCACATATACTGGATTATTCCTGTTGCATGAAGCTAAATAATAATAATAAGACACTACATTCAATCTATTATTGATATATTTTTTGTTGTTATGCCTTTCGAGATAAAATTTTCCTTCTTGTTCTTATATTTTGCAGCATAATTTACTCCCAAAAATGTGACTTATATAATATTTATATGTCTTTAAAGAAAGTCATTACTGATCCATACTCATTAAAAAAAACACTTCTGATCTTTTTCCAGAACGTGCCAGTTTCATCCATAATTAACACCTGCTCCAGATGATTATATATCCTCCACGATTATCAGGACATTTTTGAGCCACTTCTAAGTCAGCTGATGCCAATTCTCCATGCAGGCGCACACTATTCAGTTGGTAGAGATTCAGGAAGTGGCGGGAACAATTTTACAGAGTCTTATAGGGTTTAAAGGCCTTTATTGAGCAGCTTTTTTTTTAATTTACCTATTTGGTATGTCAGATATTGCAGATTAAAGCAACAATAAATCTTTTATTTGGTCACTTTTTTGTTTGTTTTTATTGAACAATAATTGTCCTCATTTATTTAGAGTTTTTAGAAATATTGTATACCCCCCACACTGTGGCAAACTTGTGATACATCATACAATCAAAGTGCCATTTTAATGAAAACCAAATTGATCTAATTTGACAACTTCTACTACTGCTAACCGTAATCCTAAACAATTTTCCCATTAAAATACTGTATATCCATGCAGAATTTAACAGCATCAGAATCCCTGCTACAGAGAGCACACAGTGACATCCG
>NW_023422999.1:0-1321 GCF_002922805.2 Oryzias melastigma
GAGCTTGTCATGCTTTCTGAAGAAATTGGAATGATCATATCTACTGCAAGAATGCATTATGGGAGTTAAAAATTCAACCTGTTAGTCTGCTGAACATTAAGTTAGAGGTCTACTTTCAGAAATGACATTGTTGTTTCTTTCAGTTTAAATGTATAACCAGAATTCAAGGGCTTTACATGTGGCTGCACTGAGTGTCCTGCACTCTTCCACATTATTAGTCTAACTGATTCTGTAAATGCTGCAGATCTCAAGATATGCACATTGTTTCAGACTTTAAACTTCAAAGTTTGATGCTGTAATTGCTCTTACATATGATCAGATGATTTTGATCAAAACTTGTTTAAAATACATTTTTGGAATGCTCACTGTAAAATTTAAATGTATAGAAAGTGTCAATGAGTTCTATGGACATAATCATTCAGGTTTGTGTAGTAAATCACACTTCATGCAATTACAAACCTTTGTCTTCTTTCACTCATAGCATCATATAGCTAATTTGGCATTAAGTGAAAACTTATAACATACTTTGAGATTCTGCTAATATTACCAATATGCCAGCTGTTATAACTAATTTAGCTATTATTCTATTTTTTTCTGCTAATTTAGTATTGAACCACATATGTTCAAATTATGCTGCTTTTTAGACTAATTTGATATCATCTGAGGTTTTTAAAGCTTAATTGGATTTTGTCTGTTTTTTAGCAATATGCTAGCTGTTTTAGCTAAATTGGCATTTACCTAGGTTTTTCAAACTAATTTGGCTTATAGCTAATGTCTAAGGAGTATGCTAACTGTTTTGGCTACTTTGGCATCTACTGGGATTTTTTTGGGGGGTGGGGGGGGCTACTTTGGATTTAAGCTAACATTTTAGCAACATGATGGCTTTTTTGGCTCTTTTGGTATCTACTAAGATTTTTCTTTTTCTTCCATATGTTTTTCAGGAATCAATATCTCCTGCCTATTTCATGCAATTTCTGCCATTTAAGTATCAAAATATTGAGCTTATTGAGGAGATGCGTGCTCTCTTTTAAAATGTCTACTGCAACTTATGGTTTTTATGCAAATTAATGCAACTTTTGCCATAGAAATAATTTGGAGAAGGCTTTTTTGACACTCCAAATGTTCTGCATTTGTAACTTTTGCATACTTTATGCTATTAAAAAAAAGCCACAATAGCTATTTGTGGACTTTTTCTCAATTATTTATAGTTTTTTTAAATAATTTAAGTACTTTAAAATTAAAATTTAATGGTAGTTAATTTGAAGTGTGCTTTTCTGTCAAAGGTTTTGAAATTATTTTCAGCTAGAAACACAATTCAAAC
>NW_023423000.1:0-1321 GCF_002922805.2 Oryzias melastigma
ATTCTGAAAATATGAGAAAAAGAAGTCATGGTCCCACCTGTCTGTGACCTATCGGAGGAAAACCTGGTATGCTGCTGTTGAAAACACTTGTTGCTGCATAGATTTTTGAAAAACAAATCAAGTTCTTTACAAATGTTTGCATTCAAATAATCTCTATTAGATCTAATGTCATTATTAGTGGATCCCAGTCATGAGAGTCCCCCCTTTTGGGTTTCAAACGACTTGTTTCGTTAACGTCTCACAATTATGGATAATGTATGGATGAGACGGAAACACTTACTGACGGGAGCTTACATCTGCTTCACATAAAGGATGTTTTTGATCCCTTCTTCCTGTAAGAGGATTAGGAAATATATTTTTTTGTAATTAAATCTGCGGTTTAATTTGTGTGTACAGCATTGTAATTAAGCTGCACAACAACAAAGATTTGCTGCACTCCAGTGTGATTAGAATTGATTTTTGTAACCTTTAGCAGGATGTTTTAAAGGTGGAGGTTTCCAAATGGATCTTGTTTGTAAATTTCCTTTTCACAGATTGAAAAGTAGTTGCTTTTTTTGGACAAACCAGAAAATGTCCTTTATATTTTTATAGTAAAAACCATGGATTTGAGGATGTGCCTTGAAAGACCCACTCAATTTAAACTGGTGTTTTTGGCACGTTCTTATGCCATTTTTCTGATAACAGAGAATACATATAAGTGAGGCCAAAATATTTAGCCAACCACTGATTGTGCAAGTCATCCTACTTAACAAATTAAGAGAAACCTGTTATTTTCCTCATATACCACAAATATGAAAGACAAATGAGACAAAAATCCATTGTCTGATTATTAAATAATTTATTTGCAAACAAATTATGCTGGAAAATAAGCATTTGGTCACTTACAAACACACAAGATGTCTGTCTCTCACAGACCTGTAAGTTCTCCTGGAAGAGGATCCTCTGTCCTCCACTCCAAATCTCACCCCATGCAGTTAAAATGATCCCAGCAAAAATCCCAGAACCACATAGGGGACCTGTGAAAGTCTGTGATGCCCAGCGACAGCCCAAAACATCAGTGCTCAAGAGGAGATCTGCATGGAGGAATGGACCAAAATACCAGAAACCGTTGGTGAAAACCTTGTGAAGACTTACGTTTGATTGCTGCTACCAACAACGATTATATAACAAAGTATTGAGATGAATGTTTTTATTGACCAAAAACTTCTGTTCCACCATAATTTACAAATATATTATTTAAAAATCTGGTGATGTGATTTTTCTGGATTTATTTCTTAATTTGTCTCTCATAGTTGAGGTAAACCTATGAAGACAATTTCAG
>NW_023423001.1:0-1321 GCF_002922805.2 Oryzias melastigma
TATATAAATGACATTTGCAGTCTAAAGTGTTTTGAAACTTTTTTTTTTTTTTGCAGGAAAAAAATGTCAAACATTCAACATAAGTTTAAATATAAATAGTTAAACCAAAATATTTGGTTTGATGATAATACACTTTAACTGAATTTTTTGCTAATAAAAAGCAAAATTATGTAAAACAAAGAGAGACACTGCTTTAAACTACAACATGGAACTTTGTCCACATGTTTGCCTGCAGGTGGTTTGAACAATCAGAGCTATCAGACAAGTGAGGTTGATAAAGTCCCTATCATAAAAATAAAAAAAATGTAGATGAAGATATTTCTAGTTAAACGGCACGTTTTCTAATCTGGATTCAAAGTTTAACTGATAAAATGGAAAAACATGAAGCCAATTAATAAAAATAGCAAGTAAAAACAGTATAAACAAGCTTTCACCCACCTGCTTTGATGGAGCAAACGCCCCCCTACATGTCAGAGATATTCCCCGACGGCTGTGTCTCATCGGCAGATCAATGGCAGCCTGGTGCTTCTCCAACAATCCCTCAAAGATCTCCAAAAGCTGATTACTCCTGGTGACAATACGGCCAATGCGCTGCAACAGGCCTGCTGCACAGACGCCCCGCTTCAGAATTCCAAACGCCTCAGGACAATCCCCCGAAAGGCTCTGCGCCCGTGCTCGGACAGATCCCCCCCTCTGTGGTGTTTACGAAACATGGACGCACAGCGGGAGCGGCGCTGCTGCTCCAACACTATGACGCACCAGCTGGACTTCTTTTACGCACAGGAACGTGAGCCTGCAGTTCAGAGGGTCAGGGTGGTCACGTAACCTGCGAGACCAGGCTTGATTTTATTGTGTGTTTAGCCAAAAGTTAAGAAAAAAAAGCTTACAATAATGTATATTTATTTTTTTTAAATCTATGATCATAAAACGATGAAAATATTAGAAGAAATAGGAGTAATTTAAAAATGTACTTTTTAACATTGTATTTTCATTTCAAAGTTATATTTATTTGGGGTTAGAGGACTAATTATTTTTACATTCATACCTTAAAAATGCATAAATATTAAATGTGGAGTCCCACAAGGCTCAATCTTGGGTCCTTTTATTTTATATTTATACACATAAATACATATATATATATATTTGAATAGTCTAAAAATGTAAAAAAAATCTTTTGCAGATGACTCAAAAATTTTTGTTCAGGAAAAAATGTCAAAAGTTAAATTGTTAAAAACAAGTATTTGGTTTCATAATCACAAGATTTCACTGAATTTGGAAAAGTTTATGTTTTTTGCTGATGGAAATCAAAAGAAAAACTTTA
>NW_023423002.1:0-1321 GCF_002922805.2 Oryzias melastigma
GCCGGGATAGGCTCTGTCACCCCCGCGACCCCGGAAGGAAAAAGCGGCCAAGAAGATGGATGGCTGGATAGTCATTTTAAGGGCACGTCATTTGTTATATTAACATCAATTTCTTTTTATTTTATAGAATTTCTACAAAAACTGCAATTGAAAAACAAAAAAACTATGTAATGTCTTGAAAGACTCGAGGCAGTTAGAAAGTAAATCACTATCTAAGCAAGAATTAATTATATTCATTGGTTTCTTTATCTGAATGACTTAAAACTTATTTGAAATATTAAAATTAAAATATAAGATGTTACTGGATGGATGAGCAAATAGATAGCTAGACCTTTAATTCAGTCATTCAAAACAAAAAGTGAAACCTATAATAGTCGTTCCCATACAACCAATACAGTGAGAGTTAATAACATCCAACATTACATAGTTTCGGCCATAGACTTCAGTTTTTACATCATTTTCTAGCAGTGTCCAGATTATATTGCAGTTGGGTAAAAACCATTTCTCCTGACCTTCATTAACCTGTCTGCTCCCCTGAAGACATGAGTTCAAATGGGAAGGGTGTGCAGTGTCTCAGACAATGTTCTGTGCTTTGTTGAGACAGCAGGATCTGCCGTGTAGTTTTCAAGCTTGTGAAAAGGGTTTATTAAATGAACATTTTGTTAGTATGTGTGATGAAGGCACGGAGGCGTTTGGATCCATTTGCAAGCAGGTTAGGTTTTAATCAACATCCACAACAGACAAGGGCAAAATACAGAGACGTAGTCAGAGCCAGGCAGAGGTCAAGGACGAGGAGCTAGACGGGAAGGCGAATAAACAGGCAAGGGTCGAAAACACGAGTAGTCAAAAGGAGTATATGAACGCTCGGAAATTGCTAGGAGAAACTAGGCAATACTTCGCGGAGAAGAGGAGTGAGATGAACAGTTAAATAGGATGAGGCTGATGGAGATAATGGGAAACAGCTGGTGAGAAGCAGTCAATATTCTGGAGAGGGCTCCCTCTGATGATCGGGGGTGGAACTGGGAGTTGGAGTCCTGACAGTATGCTTTGACATGGTAGAAGAACACCAGCAGTTTTTGGTGCAATATAAAATTATATTCTATAAAAATTGTTTTTTACTCCAACACCAAGTATGGATTTCTATCCATGTTAAAATCATGAAATTGCACAAATTGGATTTGCAACATTAAATTTGCCTAATAAAAGCATGGCGATTACAAAATAACTCACATTTATCAAATAAGAAAAAAAAAAGTTTTTGAACTTGAAGGCTTGTTTTTTTTTAGCTTTATCAAAATTGACATTAATTAAATGAGTCACG
>NW_023423003.1:0-1320 GCF_002922805.2 Oryzias melastigma
GTGGTGGGAAATTCTCAATTGCGCAAAAAAAAAAAAGAGGGCTGCTCTCAACGGAGACGAATATAGGTTAAAAAATATCTAAGGCTTCATTTGAGAGGGCTATGTTTTTATGATTAATGAAACACTCAGAGAGAAGGACAGGTTTACCTTCAGTTTGTTAACAAACAGTGCATGAATACCAATGCATCTGTAACAACTATCCTTTCTATGACATTTGAAGTTTTTTATTTATTTTACAAGTAATGCAATATTCTTACACCCTGTTCTTGTTAAACAAACTAGAGTAAATGATCCTGCATCACTTTTTTGTAACTATGAAAAATGATACTGCAAACACATCGATTATGCAGCCAGTAAAGAAAGTGTTTCCATCTTTCTCAATACAACTGCTGCCCGTGGCTGAAGCTTCGCAGTTATAGGCGCCTCAGCTTTTCTTTTCCATTCTGCCACTGTCAGCCCCTCGCTACAGCGCCTTGGGGCCATATGCCAAGCATCCCTGCCATTTTTTCTCCTCCCTTGGTCTGTTATTGTCCCCACATCCCATTGTTTTATCAGTTCTGTGCCTGTCCCGTCTTTTGTTCTCTGCAATGTACTGGAAACTTATCAACTGGAATCAGCCTCTCGGAGCTCAGTTCATCAACAGAGCAAGCATTTCAATTCATGTAATTTGTCTGACTGATTAAAGTGATGAAGGACGCACGAGCTGGGGCACAGCTCGCAGCGTGGCTGCACGGGGTGGATGCCACAACCCCCCCCAACCCTCGGCTGCTTTTTAACAGTGGGGTTGGTTTTCCGATCACATATCTCACTGCACGAAACACCAGTCCTGCACTTGCTCCCTGCATTCCCACACTGAACGGGTGGCTAGAATCTGTTTCTAAATGTTTTATCTCCAACCCCCATCTGTCCATCACCCTCTTCCTCCTTTCTCTCCATCTGTCTGCATGATTACTCCTTTTTTTTTTTTTTTACTTATCTCACACTGCCTCTTACTCAGTCCCTTTTTCCCAGAGCCTTGATGAGTCTGGCAGCGAGCGACTCATTCATGCATCTCTGCTTGGAAGGGGAACATAAAAATACCAGTGACCGTCGGGGCACCATGAGCCAGTGTGTCAGAGCATGTTTATGCGTGTGAGATGGAGAGGGGCAGTGATGAGACGGACAGAAGGATCGGGTGGATTTGAAGGAGCGTGGTGGTGGTGGTGGGGGGGTCTGTTCTGTGTGGCTGTGACTAAATCTTCAGCATGTGTCTGCATGCATACAAGGTCAAACGCCGCGTGGGTTGCAGTGCCTGTTGTACATCCCGACAGAGTGCTTCTG
>NW_023423004.1:0-1320 GCF_002922805.2 Oryzias melastigma
CACATTACGTTTAAGAAGTAAAAATGCTTCGACCAAATTGTAGCTTTAAAGCTAATTCCCATCTAGTTTATGGTAGCCTATTGGAGTCTACGTTGTTTTAAACACACAATCCAGGACTCTTGTCTCAAGCTATGTTCATACTGCCCTCTGCAACATGCTTTTGAGCGGCCACTTCTAATGAAAAGTCTTGTAAATGCACGTACATTCAAATCTCTTGCATTCACGCCTTCCTACGCAAGTTTCTTTGACCGTCTTTGAGCCGTACATACAAAATGCGTGGCCAAACCACAACAAGTTAACCCAGGTTGAGCTAAAGCTCGGATTTGGTAGTGACAAATGGATTGCATCCCTTTGAATTCATGGAAGTGGCAACCATTTGAAATTGATCATAGGAGAGAAATTAATAATAATGGTTTGTGTCTGGATGGAATTATATAACACCAAGTCTTTTATATATCGGTATAGAGATGAGAAAGAAAAAAAAAAGCCTGAAGCAAAATTCACCAGATCAACACCGCTTCAACATTTCACATCAAGCCTCTTCCAGTTGTAGGGGCGGACATTTGCTAGCATAAGGTAGCAGCCGTCCAGTGGGAACTGCATTTGCTAAACACAAGCCAGGTGTGAATGCAGTGTCACACACAAACACCAAACAGATGGAAGAAAATGCAGAAAAGTTCATTTCAACGCAACCTGATGAAAAAAAAGACATTTTCTGGGTGGAGATTCAGGAAATACTAAGGGGGAAGTTTCATGTATTCACTGCAAAACAATCATATAGTTAACCTGTTTATTTTTGAAGAAATCAAGTACAGATGTAGTCATTCAGGTGTCTGAGATTGCAGAGTTAAATGTACTTTGTGTTATTTGAATGTTTACTTTTGTTGTGTACAGGTTGTTTGTCCTGTTGTCTCAGGTTGTTAGAGTTTAATTTATTTTAACAGTAAATTTTGAACTTTGCCTTCGGTTGATGTCTATCTTACTCATATCTATTAACAAAAAAAAAATCAAATGTTGACATTCAGCTGCACGTTACTTTTACAGTTACTTTAATGCAAATAGTTACATCTCCTAACTACTTACATTTACTAAAAAAGTAATACAATTCTTAAAACAGCTACTTTTTAAATTAAGTACTGGATGACCATTACTAAACACCTTTTAAAGGGATTATCCCTAATTACTCACTAACCTTTTTGTCCAATGGGCTTACAGTACTTTTTAATCTTTGTCTTTCCTCAGAAACTCAGTTTTTACTGTGGAGGATTGACCTGTAAACACTGTAAAAAACAACAGACACCACATATGAAGTTGCACAAC
>NW_023423005.1:0-1320 GCF_002922805.2 Oryzias melastigma
GCCCTTCAGAAGTGAACCAAATGAAGACGACAAGAAAGAATGAAGACAAAAAATCTCATATGAATATCATGCATCTGCTTGTAGCTCATTCCTACACCAAAGTTAGTCTTTTAAACATCTTTCAACCTATTTATAATCAGCATTTCTTCTGCTTGATACTGTATAATTTATATATAAATATTTAGAAGAGGAGGTGGAGGTATATATATATATATATATATATATATATATATATATATATATATATATATTAATAAATAAACTGAAACATGAGGAAAAACCGTGGTAGCAATGAAAAGGTGGCACAGATAACTTGATAATGATGAACTGAAAACCAGATTCTTACATACTCTGAGGTTGATTAAATAAATGAAAACAGCTGTGGATGATTAACCTGAACATAGCGAGACTGAAATGGAAGCATAAAATAACAAAAGCATCACAAAAACCCAATCATAGAATCCTGACAGTACCCCTCCCCAGATGGGCAGATCCCAGATGCCCTAAACACCCATGAGAAAGGGACCTTTACTAGCAAAACAAAAACAAGTCCAGAAAAATGGTTAAACCCGTACGAGGCACCCAGGTGGTCCGCACGAAATATCAATATTGTAGACCGCTTGGTGAGCCGAGCCGGTACAGTGAAGAAGTTTATTGACATTTTTTTCTACGAACACTCTGTGGGAGACAGGACAGGTCGCAGCTTCTGCAACCGGGGTTTTATTTAGCAACCCTACACAGCACCTCTTCTTCTTGTGCATTTATAATGCATGTCTTTGCACCAATTTGCTGGAAAACTATAAAGTAAACTGCATAAAACATTTGAGGAAATTAAAGAAAGCTGGTTAGAATGATGCAAACAAACACAACAGAGTATGTTGTTTTTGCGCACCACAAAAAGAGCAACTTTATGTTCACCGCCTGTTCTTCCTTCATGAACTCTGTTAACGGGCAAATCTCACGAGTCCTGCTCACTGCTGCTCCACAATAAGGAAGTCAAATTCTCACAAATCATTTGAACAAATATTAACTGTATATTGTTTTGGAAATATATAAGACCAATTAAATAATATGTTTGAAAAAAACGATTGTATATAGTTTTAAAAAGTTTTTTTATTCAGTATATTTTTGTTTTATAATTTAAAAAAAATTTATTTTATATTTTGTGTGATTTCCATGTTATTCAAGGCTTAAAAAGAGCCCAGGCCACACACTGGGCTGTAGCAGCTCACAACAGTTTGCTGACAGTGTTCAGGGAGTGCCTGGAATGCTTTGAAATCTGGATGTTTTCAGTGTCCTTGCATGAATCAAAGCACCTTG
>NW_023423006.1:0-1320 GCF_002922805.2 Oryzias melastigma
GAAATACTCTTTATGCATTCAACCTGTACTGGTAAGTCTATGCATAATAATGGGGAACCTTGTGGTTTTTACCTTGTGTTGTAAAACTGTCATATCTCTTTAAATTTCTTGTTTTTTTTCCTTTCTTTCTTTGTCTAAAACCAACTCTTATCTGAATGGAGATGATAGAAACACGCTCATTAGCATTTTCTTTAACCAAAATATGCAGTGCGCATATAAACAATGCAAAACATCCTTTCTACTGAAACCCTGTCATGGTCACAAGCTAAGTTTGTTCTTCCACCAGCTGCAAGCAAAACTGTCTGCTGTTAGAAAATCGCCACCATCCCCGGCTCTCCTTGTGCTAAATATTCAGTGTTTAAATAAAAACTCATTAGAATTACATAGCCATTTAGCTAAGTGACACGGGGTGTAATTGTACCATCCATCAATTGCTATGTAATAACACAGTTGGAGGAGTTAAATGTTGATTAGCCGTCAGCGATTTCACTACTGGGTTTTGGGAATAAATAACCAGGAGGGATCAGGCGGGGTGACGGAGTGGCCTTGGAAGGTATTCCGGTCGGGGTCGCTGAACCGTGCGAGCCAAATTAATTTGGAAAGGATAAAAACAAAGCGTCAAAGGGAGACGGAGGAACTCCCTGTCCCTGGCTGTCGGGTTTCCTTTCTCGCTTTGAGCGATTGTCATTTGAAAACATTCACACTGAATGTGAGTCTGAAATATCTCAAAATTGCTGGTGTAGAAAACATACCAAGAACAGACTGTGTAGGTAATTAAATAAGTGCCAATAAAATGTAAAACAAACAAAAAAAAATAATAAGCAGAAAAGAAATTTAAAATTGTAAATTATTTTTAACTTACAAACTGATACATTTTACAAGAAAAAATATTGTTTGGTAGACTGAAACGGACCTGACTGCAGAAACAGAAATTCTTCAACTAATTCTAACTATAATCCTAACCAAGAAGTGTTCAGAATTGTAGAAAAAACACTTTTATTAAACCTTAAAATTGGTCATTTTTCTGTCACTAGTTAAAATAAAGTTTTTTTCAAAAAATATGGGGGGACTTCCGATTCTGGACGTTAATGGCTTCAGTCGGGTCCTTCTAGCTGGACTTGTGCAACGGTTTGTTAAAGGTGGTTCTAATGTTTTGGCTAAAATTTCTGCACATTAAAACCGACTGTTAATAAAATAAACTGTTCTTTTTCTCAGACAGTATGACTTCTTTTCCGTCCGGTCCAACAAAAGACAAGTACTAATATAATCAATATAAATAAAGTTTAGCTGAAATTACAAAAGGGGTTTATACTAATATAC
>NW_023423007.1:0-1319 GCF_002922805.2 Oryzias melastigma
CAACATGAGCCTGAGTAAGGGCTGCTGGGGGAAAGTCCGCATTCTTGCAGAAGGAAAGTCTGGAGGTGTTTGTGCAGACTCCTGGACTGAGGAAATGTCTAGATCTCTGTGTCGAAACCAGGGCTGTGGGGATACTGTCCTAAAAGTTCGCAAGCCTCCTTCAAGAGAACAAGTTTTGTTCAAAAGTCTCCACACGCTCGGTAACAATTTTAACCTGAGGGAAAGCACCTTTGTTAAAATGGAGACCAAAATAAAGTGTATACCAGCTTATGTCGTCTGTGCAGGTAAAATATCTTT
Organism: Oryzias melastigma; assembly: GCF_002922805.2. Lineage (NCBI taxonomy): Eukaryota > Metazoa > Chordata > Actinopteri > Beloniformes > Adrianichthyidae > Oryzias > Oryzias melastigma. The sequence continues at coordinate 298 of NW_023423007.1, forward strand.
TATACTCAAATACTCTTCTATTTAAAACATGTAGAAAATTCCAACACTCCTTTTTGATGTTTTGTTCTTTGAAAGGGACTATTCAGTCAAATGTATTTATTGACTTTTCCCACACAAATAGCTTTCATACAACTGCAAATAAAGAACAAAAGAAAAATGGATCACAGAACATAAATGTAAAACTCTCAATCAAAAAGTAGAAAAAGCATCCATCCATCCATCTTCTAGATATGCTGGGTGAGGCACACCCTGGCCAAGTCGCCAGTCCATTGCAGGGCCACACAGCCATAAACCTTCACATTCATACCTATGTACAATTTAAAACAATCATTTAACTTATGGGGGATATTTTTGGACTTTAGGAAGAAAACCAGAGAAAACCTTCACAAACAGAAAGGTCCAAGCCAGGATTTGAACCAGGGCCTTCTCACTGTGAGGCAAAGCAAATTAGCATAGTACTGTGTGGCCCATGATACAACATTTTCTTCTTCATCTTTCGGCTTATCCCACTTTGGAGTCGTCACAGCAAAACAGCAGGAACTGTTTCACATCAGTGATTTGGCAGAGTTTTTACCCCGGATGCCCTTCCTGAGGCAACCCTGTACTTGAAGGGCACAGGGACCCAGTTAGGCAGCAGCGTCAAGGGTCTTGCCTAAGGACCCAATCTTGATGGAGATCAGTGGACATCCCAGGGATTGAACCCAGGACTAGTGCGTGCAAACCCTATACTTAGCCCACTGAGTCATCCAGCAACAACATTCTTAATCCAGATGCATAGTAACCTACTTCAGCAGAGATTTGATCTAACAGCTGTTTTTATTACTTTTGGTTGCTTTAACACTAAAGTTATTGTCAATTACCATCAACTTCCATTCTTAAAGCTAATGACATGATTTTAAAATTTGGAAAATGCCTAGTGGGCAAAGCCAAGTGGGCCCTATATGGTTTAAAACTAGAGGCAAAAAATGTGGGCCTCAGTTGGGTTTGTCTGTAGTTTCCGTGGTGGCCCTCCGTGTTTGCCC
>NW_023423008.1:0-1319 GCF_002922805.2 Oryzias melastigma
GCCATCACCGGTGACACTTAAACACAAAATCTTTAACATATTGTAACTTTTCAACTATTAACACAACATAATTCCAATAGATTCTGAAAGAGAAAAGCGGCTTTTCTCCTTCAGAATCGACTGGAATTATGTTGATTGTATTAACAATTAAAAAAATTACAGTATATTAAAGAACTTTAACTTTAGAGTTCCAATGTTTAAGTTAAAGCAACATGTACAACAAGTGTTTTAGTGTGCAACATCTGGCACACAACAAGCATCTGATTATGGTTAACAAGCTCAGACACCTGAAAGTGCTCTTTATGGCTGTAAAAACTTTTTTAGGCCCCATGAACTTTTGCTTGTTCATAAAATGACATCATGAAGAACAGAACAAGCTTGTTAGGCTTAAATAAAAAGAAACCTTTCAAAAAAGCTCATTAGGAGCCCTGTCAGAGTTCTTGTTTTTGCAAATAAATATACTTAAAAGGCTCATTTGTTGGAGTATATTTTAGCCGTGTCGTGAAGTAATGTCTTTTGTTTATTTCTGCCATGACCCACTGATCTCTGACCTCCTTTTTCTCTTTTGCTTTTAGGGAGCTTGTTTCCAAAGCAACCCTCTCACAAAGAATGATGGGGGTTTCATGTGCCTGACATTTGTCAAAGCTCTTTAGGAAGCGTCTCTTTTCTTTTAGGTCAGCATTATAATAGTGCTGCTTTTAGAATTACAAAAGAAAAGAAACAATGTTGACAGAATGTTTGACTGGATATTTTGATTATAAATGCGAGAAAAGTGCATCTCACTGTGGACTTTTGACTCATTTTTCTAATCTATGTAAGCAAACGGTGCCAAATGGAGACTTAGTGGGTTCTTTTTTCACATTAAAAAGTAATTTAAAAAAATAACTACACCAAACAAGCTTAAACTGAATCATTAGAAAATATTTAAACTTGTTTTTTGCACATGTTAAGACCCACTCCGATCATCTTTTGATCTATTTTAAAACTTTCCCAGTGGTCTTTTAATTATTATTATATAGTTTTTGGTCCAATCAGAAAACCTTTCGTTTGCTAGGACATAGTTTCTGCAAAATGGCAGCAATTTGGTAAAAATGTACCTGAGTTCTGGGCATAGAGCAACCCCATCCCCCGTTCCCCTCCCCCATTACCGAGAGCTTGGAGGAGGGAGCTTATGGCCGCCCAACGTATTTTCCACATCATAAAATAAGATATTTTTTTAACTGCATTGTTCTCTTTTAATCCTGATTCACAACAATTTGAATAAAAAATACAGCGAAAGCAAATTTGAGCCAAATTTTCTTAATATATCATAAACTTCA
>NW_023423009.1:0-1319 GCF_002922805.2 Oryzias melastigma
TCCATTGGAAGTCATGTCGTCATCGCAATACTGATCACAAATATTCCACATTACACGTTTTTCTCATATCGTGCGGCCTTAGTTTGAAGGTTATTTAAAGCAAAACATGAAAGATGGCAAAGAAAATGCAAAAACAAACACGAATAGAAAGGAAATAACAACTATTATTCTACACAAAGTAGGGAAAGTTAAAAACATATTCAGTAAAACACAAAGATACATGTATTTTGCAAAGTCAGACTGTTAAAAGTCCCACTATTTGTCACGCACCTAGGTGTGTGAAATTTGTTCTCCTCATTTGACCCATCCCCTGGGGGAGCGGTGAGCTGCAGACACAGCCGCGCTCGGGAACCATTTGGTGGTTTAACCCCCCAGTCCATCTCCTTAGTGCTGAGTGCCAAGCAGGGAGGCACTGGGTCCCATTTTTACAGTCTTTGGTATGACTCGGCCGGGATTTGAACCCACGACCTTCCAATCTCAGGGCGGACACTCTACCACAAGGCCACTGAGCTGGTCTGTTTAGCTGGACTGTTGGAGATGTTGGTATTCACCGGTTTGTTTCCTGCAGTTTTTCACAGCTGTTGCGGGCGTGGCCAGATGCATAAGAAAAGAGGAAGCAGCTCAGCAAAGCCTTAAATCACTGACATCGTAGCGCGGCAAAGTAAACTGGGCTGGGATGACCCAAAAATAGGATTTTTTTGGGGCCAAAAAAAAGACAAATGTACATTTGGATGATATTAAAATCAACTTACCTTGGATGCTGTTTTGAAGGATCCAAACCAGACCAGTTGGATGGACGATCTGGTTGATGCACCATAAACCAGGGTTACTTATTCAGATCAATAAATTACATTGAAGTTTTCTTCTTCTTGATTGTCCCTGTCACACTTTTATTCCATCTGATTGGAAGACGGTTGGTCATGTTGATTTTAACACAAAAGTCTGTGAAAAAACAAGACTTGGTTTGGTCTTCTGCATATTTCTTAGTGATACGTCCACTATTGACTGTACATGAAAACTGACATTCAAAACAGGAAGTATCAGCTGGCTCCATGAAGCCAAAATCCCGAAGACTTCTAGAGAGAAATAAACCACTATTACTCCGTCATTGCATTGGTCAGAATGACCATTCTTACTCTGATACTTTTTTAAATATATTCTTGCTAATCCTAACTGATCAATTAGTTAAAGAATGCGGTCTCACATAGAACGCCTGAAATGTCTGATTGACAGATTCTCCCGATCTCGCTTTAAAGTGTGGAGTACCAACAAGATGATTGGCCAGAGTGGTTGCTATAGAAACGTTGAATCAGATTGAT
>NW_023423010.1:0-1319 GCF_002922805.2 Oryzias melastigma
TGCAGCGAATCGTCCTGATCATATTTACATGCCTGAATACATTGAGTTGCTGTTATGTGATTGGCTGATTAGAAACTTGTGTTAATGAGAAGTTGGACAGGTGTGCCTAATAAAGTGGCCAAAGAGCTCATCTGTCCTGCATTACCATCAACCATCTTCTAATAGAGGAGGAGACATTCAGGGAGGAGATGAATGAAGGTTATTCCAAGACAGCTGAAAGCTGTGATTTGGACTGACTTGTACTGACAGATGACAAGTTGAAGAATGTGTAAAGATGAACAAATGGTACCTCAGGGCGGCAGATAACAGAACACAGGAGTAGAGGGGAGTGCAGCACAAGCTGTAAATAGAGGGGGCCAAACAAACAGAGTGAATGAAGACTTGTGTGACAGATTGAACATAAAAGATGGAGAGGAGGATCTGTACTGGTGAGCCAGAGAGACAGAGGAGGAAGGATGTGCAGCAGGTAGTATCCTGTCTCGAAAAGGAAAAATTCTAGTAAGAATGGAAGAAGAACCATAAGGCAAAAAAGTTTGCATGAATCTGGACTGAACTGCATCATAATGTAAACCATTTTTGCTTTTTGTGTAGAACTTACAGGCAACATTGGTGTTGAAAATCACATTATGAATAAGACAATAGTGATTCAATGTTTCACAACAATTTTAATAAAGAAATATTCAGGAATGCAATTTTAATCGTAATTTTCTTTAAATATATGTCATGAAAAAAATACAATGCTAAATTATATTAAAAATATCAAAAACTCAATTTTGTAAGTCTGTATGTTTTTAGGTTTTTGGGTTTATAATTTATATTGAATTTTTATTTTACTGTATATCTTCTGTTTTTTTATGGTGCTAACATTTGAACCTTAAATTTGTTATTTTATTCATAAATAAACAATAAACTGCCTCTTTAAAACATTTTTATGGATAATTGTACTGTAATTAGTGGATCTCAGTCTGTGATACCTAATTTATACATTAAAATAATGCCCTAAAGCTACCCAGAATGAGAGCGGTACTGTCAGGGATCCGCCAGCCAATGCCACCTCTGACCACGAGAGGGAGCTATTGCCACAGTATTGAGTGTTTCCACTGCCTTCTCAATACATCTCCCAGCATGCACCACCTCCTTTTACAAGTCTTCACCAGCTGTCTTCAGTCATTCATCATTCATCCAGCATATATTCTGCTCTCTAACCTCTGTTCAGTGCGTAGTCTTGTTAAGCATTGCCGACAGTCCGAGCATTTGCCTGTTTCGATGCGTTTTTGACCCTTGCTTGTCTGCCTCGCTCCTTGTTTTTTGACCTTTGC
>NW_023423011.1:0-1319 GCF_002922805.2 Oryzias melastigma
CACTAAAGTCATTTTTAGGGTTCAAGTCCTGGATTCATCTCAGCGGGAAAAAATGAAAAGATGAACCTCCGAACAGGAAGTACCTGCTGGCTCCAAGAAACCAAATCCCATCGACTTCTACAGAGGAGTTTGTGAAGCCCGCTTTAAAGTGGGTGTGGCCTTCCAACAAACTCACTTCTGATTGGCCAGAAAAGTTGCCATGGAAACGTAGCAACAAACCAACTGCTATTTACTGACGATTTCTGTCTCCAACATGGAAGCTTTAGTATATGGAAAAGAAAAAGCGACTGAATTGGCTTCATTATAGCTGTAAGTTAGAGTCCAGTTCTCTATGTACAATCAGTGTTTGTAAACTCACAAAAGGAGCGGTTGCCATTGAGACCTGGACTCGGACCTGTGGCTATTTACTGATGATTTCTGGCTCCAACATGGCAGCTAAATGAATGCCGACTGAATTGACATCATTACAGCCGGAAGTTAGAGTCCAGTACTCTACATACAGTCAGTGGTTCTGAACACACAAAAAGCTCACTCCTGATTGGCTAGACCAGTTGTCATGGAAATGTGGACCCAAACCAATGGCTATCTATTGATGATTTCTGGCTCCAACATGGCAGCCTCCATATTGTGAAAAAAAATGGCTGCTGAACTGACGTCATTACAGTTGGATGTTAGAATCCAGTACTCTATATACAATCAGTGGTTCTGAACACAAAAAGCTCACTCCTGATTGGCTAGACCAGTTGTCATGGAAATGTGGACCCAAACCAATGGCTATCTATTGATGATTTCTGGCTCCAACATGGCAGCCTGCATATTGTGAAAAAAAAAATGGCGGCTGAATGGACGACATTACAGCAGGAAATTAGAGTCCAGTTCTCTTTATACAGTCAGTGGTTCTGAAAATAGAAAAAGCTCACTCCTGATTGATCAGAACAGTTACTGCAGAAATGTGGAGTCGGATAAATTGCATTTACTTCCTGGCTTCAACATGGCGGCCTCTGTATCTTTTTTTTGTTTGTTTCTTGTCTTTTTCTTTTTTATTTCATTTATTCTGTATTTTTTCTGTAAACTTTTCTGTATTTTTTTAAATTTTATTTAATATTTTGACATTTTTCCTATTATTTTTACTTTTTTTTATTTCTTTTTTTTCCATTTTTTGTATTTTTGCTTTTTTCTGTCGCAGTTTCAATCTTTTTGTAAATTCTTTAAATTTTTTTCTCATTTTCTTCACGGCGTCTTTAAAAGTTAAAAATGTTGCACCAGTCCGATGGATTTAGTGTTTTAGAGAATCCAGGACTGTGTTTGGACCACAAAAT
>NW_023423012.1:0-1319 GCF_002922805.2 Oryzias melastigma
TTTAAGTAAACATTACTGATTTTAATTTTATTATTTTGTATAATTAAAAGAAAAGAAAAAAAGCAGAGAACAGTAAATTAAATACAGTGAAATAAAATAAAAATAAAAAAACTTTTTTAAAATCTACACCTACTACGAATAATACATAGAAGTGTAGAAATGTAAAAATACAGAAATTAATGCAGTGATATTAAGTCAAAAGTTCAACACAACAAATAATACAATTTTAAATGGACAAAATGCATGTTGATTAGAATTAACAGGGAAGAGATTTCATGTTTTGTCAGCATTTTTGTAACACTTGATACAGATTTTACTTTTGTCATTTTACCTACATTAAAGAAATCATTTCATAATTTGAATCTTATTCAAGCAGCTTTGATCCATTAAAGCTTGTATTAGTTTACTTTTTCAAAACTTTTTAAAATGAATAATTAAATAACATAATGTACTAACTGCCAACGTAAATCAGCATCTGATCCAAAGCACTTTTACATGAACAATGAAGCAAAAATAAATTAACACCTAGAAACTTAAAAAAAAACTATGACAATGTAAAAATTTGAGAAAATAGAAATTAAAAAAATATATATACACATACAAAAAATCCTTTATACTCTAGTGGAAGCTTAGTGCCCTCATCCAGACAAGGTCATTATGGCCTGTTGTCATTATCCTTTAGACAGATGAGGAAAATGCGTTCCTATCTAGAAACCATTAGAGACCAATCCCCACCAGGCAAAGGGCGAACAGTAAGCGGACACTAATGAAGCCGGACAGGTCAAAACAGCCATCCAAAGCAAAGGTTACTGTCGTCATCATTTCAGACAAGTCAAAGTTGTAAATAGCTTACCAAGTAAAAACATAAACAGGAGGGGTTAGGTTAAGTACACATTTCATGTGTGCAGTACATTAGGTCCATTAGAGTCATTTTGGTATTGTCAATGGATAAACTGTCTTTCACTAAGGGCTTTTATTATTCAGATAATCTTGATGTTCTCTTTGACTTTAGAACATTACAATCAGAAATGGCTACTGGAACGTATTTTTATAGAAAAAAAACCTTTGAAGGAGAACAGTGCAACAAATCTGCAACATATACACCAGCCATGTGCGTTCCAGAATGCACTAAACACACTTTTAGCATATTCACACTGGACTGTCGCTATACGATACTAGCACATACGCTCACAGTTGGAAAGGTAAGTTCACACCATTCTTCTTTTGTGTTTTTGCTGTTTGCTAGCGCTTGTCAACAACCTACAATTGGTAGAGGCTTGGCGGAAAAAGTCAAAGCGGTGCAAATCCCCCATATCTAG
>NW_023423013.1:0-1319 GCF_002922805.2 Oryzias melastigma
ATCTAGCTTCTTTTGAAAAAAAAAAAAAAATGAAATCAGAGTACAATCAGAGTACTCCAAGCTTTTACATTTATTTTCGATCACCAGACCCCAATCATATATTAATGTACATTTGATCTAAATTTTAATTCTCTTTTTTTCTTTTTATTCATTGTTTTATGTTAGGTTGACTACATTGTAAGACAGTATTAATGAACTTTTTTATATTGAGTTTTTCGTTGTACTTGAAGATATATGAATATATGTATGTTATAATTTGTTTATTGTATGATATTTTGAATTATTTCAATTAAAAAATATGTTTTTTCTGTTCTTGAATTTGAATGAAGGAAATACTAAGAAATGAATCTTTAAGATTAATTTTCTTCGTTTCACCATCATCGTCAGTAAAATGCAACGAGAATATGTTACTGTAACTAGCATTAAGCATAGACTGTTATTCTTATATAGAGTCTATGCCATTGAGTCATTCATCTGTCAAACAAACGATCTTTGAGAATGCTGTCATATGACAGAAATGTTTACATCCGGGACCTTGTTCCTGAACATCCGCAGCTGCGCAGTGCAGGTCAGCTGACATTTGTGATGTAGCAGCGGGTGAAACATCCTAACTGTCGAAACTTGAACCTAGGACGGGGGAAAAAAGGGTTGTGTTTTTGAGTCCGCACCGTGACACACGAAGAAGCGGACAGGCGTTAGTCCCGAAACGAGGCCGCGTCCTCCCGCCTTCCGCAGGCATGAGTGTCGGCACACCGAGAGGCCTGGCCAGCTCAGGGCAGAAACCCATCACGGAGATCCCCCACCCGCTGTCCGCCGCCGAGGAGTCGCTCTCTCCAGGGCCAGATGTCAGCATCAGCTCCGGAGGAGACAAGGTAGGCGCGAGGCGCGTTTGCACGACGTTTGTGGTCCACCAACATAGAGGAAAGGCTCACAACCAAACTGTAGTTATATTATCCTCCCTTATCTATTCTACTGTTTATTATACACTTTATATTTGTTTTTTTAAGGTTTTGTGCTCGCAGAACACTTAATGCACCTTCCAAATGATACATTTGTCCGTATTTGTTTCATTAAAATGCGTTACTACATTAATTTTTTTATATGGATTTAGTTTCGAGGCACTAAGATAACTTTTCATTCCCAATTAGGAAATATAGTAAAAATTAAAAAAAAGTTTGGGGGTAATATGTCAGGATCAAACTGTAGATTGTTTTGGAAACAAAAACAACAGACCAAACAAATAATTAAGAAAAAACAATAAACATTATTTGTGTTTTTTTGTTTCTGTCTCCTAACCCTTAAATGCAACAATAACGTTG
>NW_023423014.1:0-1318 GCF_002922805.2 Oryzias melastigma
ACGATACAATCACAACTTTTTATCTAATCATTATTTTAACTCTACAGAAATTATACAACTAACTGTTTCTTTCAGTTATCCTTTTCCTCTGCCATGATGGTAGAGTCCTGGTATAGTTGATTAATCATAAATCAGCAGACTATTTCCTTTGTTTCTGAACTTCCCTTACTAAGGAAGTCAACAGAGATGAAAACAAACTTCATGAACAGAATGACGGTATAAGTGTTTGTCACCTATTGCAGCCAAAACAGCTCTTTGTAGTATTGATGTTGTCATAAAAATACATAGGAGACTCACTTTAAAGTTCTAATTATGTGTCTTCAATAAACACTCGAGCTGAAACCCAGATCGGGGATTTCAAGTATCCAATCCTTGGGTAAACTCATCTTTCTTGATTGTTTTTACTTCCTTATGTGTCAAACTTGATTCAACACATCAAACTGTTTCAACAAGTAAAGATAACCTCAGTACATACAAATGTGTTTTTCATTTGATTCAATTCATTAGAGGGAACAAGTCATCTTTCCGCAACATAATTTATTTTTATCTCTAAAAGAATGTCAATCAGAATGACAAACTGTGTATAGCAGAGGAGCGCTGGTGTTATTGAGGCGATAATTCACCGTATTCATCTTTAATCAGCACCCCTCAGGCAGCGAGGCGGCGATTGATTAGTATTTACTCAAGATTTAAAACTCGGGATGTGTCTGACTGATGCTCACATAAAAAATATATATGGATGTGATTTTTAAAGGATTTTTAAATCTTTAAAAAGATGTTTTTGGTTCTAAACAGCCATTTGTGATGTGTTTTAGTGATGCTTCGCTAACACAAACAGTTCATTTTTGATTGGTTAGCTTTACGTTTTGAGCTCATAAACTCAGTTTTCTCTTTTAACATTGAAGATTTATTTTTATAACAAATCTTTATTTAATTAAATGTTTAATAGTATGAAACTACAGCATTTGTTCACCAAACTGATTTTTTGTGGCACTTTATTGTGTGGACAGGGCCGGACTTACTATTGGACACAGGTAGACGATCGCCTGGGGTCCCCCAACACTCTGGAGCTAAACATTTATTAAAAATGTAAAATAATTATTAATAATTATTATTTAACTCAGTCATAAAAAAAAAATACCTCAAATCGCAGAAATGGAACAAGACTGATCATGTGAAAATGTTTCATCGTCCTGACAAATTAGCACATTCAATAAATGTGGTGTTTTTTCCAAATAAGAATAATGTAAATAAAACACATTTCTTTAACATCTAAGTGTGATTTCAGTTTTCAAAACAAAACATGCTTTACAATAAT
>NW_023423015.1:0-1318 GCF_002922805.2 Oryzias melastigma
CTGCACAAAACTATTTAATTAAAAGCTTTTTATTTCCAGGACACGAGAGGCTGCAGCTTCAAGGAAGTCCAATAAACGTCTGTTCAGGGGAGCTGCAGGAGAAGAAGACTCAGTGGAAACCAGTGAAAAAGAACATCACAAATGCTGATAATTTATGCAAAAAGCTGAACTGTGGTAGCATCAGAAACTATACATATGTTGATCAAAACCTACACCTGACATGCACAGGTAAGTGGGACAATTAAAATATTGAATCATCAGCAATTGTAGAATATCATGGAATAAAATGTTTTTCCTTTCAGACACAGTTAAAGTAGTTTTGATGAATAACAGAGAAAGCAAATGCTTTGGTCAGGTTTATGTTAATGTGAACGGTTCAAACAAAGCGGTTTGTGGCGGTGGCTGGACTCCAGAGAATTCACAGATGATCTGTAAGGAACTGAAATGTGGAAAGGTAAGATGTCACCAAGAGTAAACGTCATTTATTTTAAACTACATGAGCATTTCATAATATTATTGGCAAGTGCTAATCTTTCTTTTAGGTTTTAACCCATTACAGTTGATATGTGTACTTAAAAGTAATCTTTTGCGTGCTGATAAATACTTTTTTATTTATAAAATAAGTTCCAATCTTTAAAATCCTTTAGCAAAATGTACAACATTATAAGTTTACTAGTTAATAAAATTTAAAAACTAGTTATTCAGTCTTGGTGAAATGCTAATTGAAAGNGTTTGTGGCGGTGGCTGGACTCCAGAGAATTCACAGATGATCTGTCAGGAACTGAAATGTGGAAAGGTAAGATGTCACCAAGAGTAAACGTCATTTATTTAAAACTACATGAGCATTTCATAATATGATTGGCAAGTGCTAATCTTTCTTTTAGGTTTTAACCCATTACAGTTGATATGTGTACTCTAAAGTAACCTTTTGCGTGCTGATAAATACTTTTTTATTTATAAAATAAGTTCCAATCTTTAAAATCCTTTAGCAAAATGTACAACATTAGAAGTTTATTAGTTAATAACATTTAAAAACTAGTTATTCAGTCTTGGTGAAATGCTAATTGAAAGCTATTGTGAGTTAAATTTTGTACAAAAATGTAAATTCTTCAGAAATTAAACAAATATACTAGTTACCATTATACCAAGACAGCTAAATTTGCTCATTGGTTGTCAATGAAGATCCCAGATTCTAAACGGTTTATCTTTGTGTGTCTTCACCTCAGTTATATAAATTCACTTATATGATGATCTATTTTACCTCTTTCTTAAAAACTTTTTTTACTTTGTAAAGTCAGCTGGTGCCTGAATTTATTTC
>NW_023423016.1:0-1318 GCF_002922805.2 Oryzias melastigma
GGACTTCATGAAGAGGATAAAGTGCTACGAGTCCTCATACCAGCCCCTGGACGAGGATCTGGACAGGTGAGAACCTGAAAGGTGATTTGTTGAGATCCAACTGTTCTAAGGATGTATCCATTCTTCAGGCATCTGTGAAAAAAAATTCAAACTTAACAAGTTCAGCGATGCAAAAAAGAATTATGTTGTCCTGGCCTGTGCTTACTTTTAGAAATGCAGAGATGATGACATTTCTTCATGTAGGCTCACAGTGATTGAGAACACATGCCTGAGAGTGTTTGGGCACGTCTGTGATTGTGTAGGCGTGCCTGAGTGTGCAGGCACGCCTGTATGTCTGTATGTGCAAGCGCTCCGGACTCACCTGTGACTGTGGGGGGCGCACCTGTTTGTATGCATGCGCACCTGTGAGTGTGCCGTGGCCCATGATTGTGCAGGCTCACCTGTGTGTATTCGGGGACAATTGTGAGTGTGCGGGCGCGCCTGTGAGTGTGCAAGCACCTATGATTGTGCAGGCTCACCTGTGTGTATTCGGGCGCGCCTGTAAGTGTGCGGGCGCTCCCGTAAATATGCGGGAGTATCTGTTTGTATGCAGGCGCACCTGTGAGTGTGCCGTGGCCCATGATTGTGCGGGCTCACCTGTGTGTATTCGTGGACAATTGTGAGCGTGCGGGCGCTCCCGTAAATATGCAGGAGCATCTGTTTGTATGCAGGTGCACCTGTGAGTGTGCCGTGGCCCATGATTGTGCAGGCTCACCTGTGTGTATTCGGGCGCGCCTGTAAGTGTGCAGGCGCTCCCGTAAATATGCAGGAGCATCTGCTTGTATGCAGGCGCACTAGTCGGTGTGCGGGCGCGTCCGTGAGGGTGCAAGCGGCTATGATTGTGCAGGCTCGCCTGTGTGTATTCGGGCACACTTGTGTGTGTGCGGGCGCGCCTGTTTGAATGTGGGTGTGTCTGTGAGTGTGCTCTTCAGCTCTGCCCAGTCCTGGGAAACTTTTGCAGGTCTTTCACATTTTAAAGTTTCACATAAGTCGGTCTCTCTAGTATTTCGCGATGTTGAGATTGCGACTATTAGCTCAAATTCAAGCAAACTTGAGATTTGTTCCTCACCCTGTTACTTTACATTTTTATTGTAACTGACAGGGTGCAGGTACGGAGTGGTCCATCACATAGAGCTCAACATGAACCGAGCATGAAAGGATTTGTGATCACTTCTGATCCTCTGCTCTGATCTCATCCTATTTCAGGAATGTCTCCTACATAAAGATCATAGATGTGGGCCGCCAGTACCTGGTGAACCGCGTCGCTGACCACATTCAA
>NW_023423017.1:0-185 GCF_002922805.2 Oryzias melastigma
GATGCTGGCGATAGTGTTGCCAGCTTGTTACCGTAATGTGGATAGGTGAAGTCTGACAGTGTACTGGAAACACCTTGTTATGTATAGTTCATATAAACGATCTATGATTGAGGAGAAGCTGGCCCTCCTGTTTCCCCCGTAGCTCCGCCCCTGACTAACGGTAACTGTCTGAGTAGGATGTGGAA
>NW_023423017.1:518-1318 GCF_002922805.2 Oryzias melastigma
CATAATACGATAATTTTATTTTCAGAGATTGCCTTAATTTCCTTTTTAAAAGACCGTTGCATTGGCTGTAAATATAACATACTAAAAACATGTTCAAATCTATATAAATATACTCACATTGTAATCAGAAATTGAAATTTCTAAAGACAAGAGGTTTGTGTTTTAACAAGGAAAAATCCAAAGCACATCGAACAACTACATATGTCAAGCACTTTGAGTTGAAGACCCTTCCTCTGATCATTATTGCATTTGTTAAAAGGTAGTTGAATTTTAAACCATGAACAGAATCTTTATAGATGTGGCAGACATTTTGTTGTTTAAGTATGTCATTGTTTTTCAGCACTAAATTCTTGAAAATCCAATGAAGAATGACTTTTGTGGTTAAAGGCTCGGGGGGTACTTAAATTTGCAGCTTACTGACTTGATAACCTCCGATTTGCTACCAGTGAGATCAAACAGATTCCATCCAGCTCCTTGATGTCTCATCGGGCATCTTTAAAAGATATGTCTTATTTTGCCAAGAGCAAAAATAACAAAAATCCTGCTTACCTTAAGCTTTTGTTGCAGTCCCAAATGCAACACACTGAAAATTATAACATCATCATTTAGTTTATCTTTTAATTATTCTGAACATGAAATTTAGAAACATAAAAGATAGCCTAAAATCATCTTTTTAAATGTAGTTTGAACCCATGTTCATTTTTTAAGACCACTGAGTTATAAATACATACTTTAATAGACTAGCTTTTTATTATTGTTTCCTTGCTAGATTTTCATTCCTCGAAGCAATTTTTGTTTCG
>NW_023423018.1:0-1318 GCF_002922805.2 Oryzias melastigma
GAGCGGTGTGGACTGGACCGGTCCTGGCCCGTTTAGAATGGTCCGGGCAATTCAAGTGAGCGTTTCTGTTGTGTTGGAACATCAAGGGATGCAGGATGTAGACCGATGACATAGCAACTACAAGAAAGGTAATGACAGCAGCATGTGTCCTATTTTTTATGTTTCTGTTCTGATAATTTAATTTTATTTGCAAGAAGATTGCGGGAGGTGAAGAAAAATACAGTCTGGTTGGAGGCTTTCTGTTGTTGTAATACCTTTCCACCAATCAATGGATTCCATCGTGTGATGACACTCACATCCACCCATCCAAACCCGCTGAATATTTTTTTGGGGTTACTGGAGCCAACCCAGCCACTGTTGGACTCCCGGAACAGGTCACCAGTCTGTTGTAGGGCATGAAAAACCCTCCATCCCCCGTCTGTCCGTCACCCGGTCACTACAGCAACTAAGCTATTTTTGGACGAGACCATGAAAGAACCAAATGAAATATAGAAAAAACTGCAATTATATTACAGATCTGCAATGATACACAAATTATGTTATAAAATTGATTGTACAATATCACTGTTCTGAACACTAACTAAAAAAAAAAATTCCAACAGAGCTGACCTCAACAAACATTTAAAAATCTGAACGAAACAGAGAGCATAAACTCCCAAAATGCACCCCGACCACTGCTTTTCCTGCAGTTGTGGGGCCAACACAGATTTTAAATTGGAGGCTTGCCCTCTCCAACACGAATCTCTTCCACCACAACCACTTATTAGAAACCCATCCTCCTTTCAATCCTGAGTAACACATAAACGGCTCTGCTGCAGTTTATCTGTGGGTTTCTATTCAATCAGCTCGTTATATTCTGTTGACACTGGAGGCTAGTGCTGATAGCTGTCTGTTTGTTTTGGACACAGGGAAACCCGTGCATTTATTACTAGACTTTTGCACTGAATAAAATCGATGAAGTTGGGGCTATTACTCACAATCATGAGTTCTTATCCAATCACAGGAGACGTGTATGTCACGTTCAGTGTAAAGCATGAACACATGATGTGAAGCCCTTCTTACATGCCTTGGCGTTAGAGATTTAAAATCTGATTGTCTATTTCAACCATCTGTCTTTGCTGCTTACAGCTAACAGCAGCCTGTTTTGTCATTTCTGCAGGCCTTCATAGAAGCTGATAACACAAGCTATCTGAAAGATGATTGGATAAAAAATAATATACAACATTAATGTAAGGAGTGTTACCATTTAAAACTAATGTGACAAGATAACAACAAAAAAATAATGCTTTTCCTTTTTTTCTTTGAAGAAATGTAAAAA
>NW_023423019.1:0-1318 GCF_002922805.2 Oryzias melastigma
ATACTGAATTCATTAGACCAGATTTAATACATTTAAATTCATTTTTTAAAACTAATTTTAGTGGGTTTAATTTAAAAACAGTATAGCTGATTTAAATTAAATTAAATGTGTTTTTTTCTTCTAAAATCTGTAAACTTCAGTCTATTTCTCTCAAAATTGATGCCTAAAAACGCTTTAGATAAACTTCTATCCTTCAGTAAATTTTTACATGGATGAGGTCGATAGAATCACCTCAAAAGCTGTTATTTTAAGAATAAATTAAGATTGTGTCTGAATTCCCTCATTTATTCTTGCTCTATTTGAGCCGTTTTTTGGGTGTTAGAGTGTAAAATTCATTCACAAATCGTCCAATCAGAGCTGCTGCCGGACGGATCTCTTAATGTGGTCATCCTGGACGGCCACCGCGCGACCTTGAAACGTGTCTGGGCGTAGCCTGACCGATGTCTAGTTTTAGGGGAAAGTCATCCGTTCGCCATAAAATTCTGACGTTTTCTTGATTCTCCGCAGTCATTGTGCGGCGTGAAAAAATGTGACTCTTGATTACAAATTGCTGCCACCTTCAGAATTCACAAAAAAACGTATATTTAGGTCGGCGCGCAGTAGAATTTTGGAATATGTGACTGTAGCAAACCTCGAGGGCAGAACTTCTTACTTCTGTCCCAAATAATGTAGATAAAAGTTACAGTTTAAAGCTTTAAAAATGTGTATTTTTTAGGCTGTTTTGGAGTTTAGCTAACATTTCAGCTACATGCTAGATGTTTTGGGTAATTAATGCTTCTCTTTTTATTTTTTTTTTAGACTGTTTTGGAGTTTGGCTAGTATTTACATGCTAGCTGTTTTTACTAATTTAAGCTTTTTTCAGGTTTTTTACATTTTTTTGAAGTTTAGCTAATATTTAAGCTACATGCTAGCTGTTTTAGCTAACCAAATTTTTTTTTCTTTAGGTTTTTAGGCTAAATTTAGTCATTTAGCTAATATTTTAGCTGCTATTAACTTCAGCATCTCCAAATTCAGCTAGCATCATAGCAGGTAATGCTGTATATCTATAAAGCTTTAAATAATTTAATAAACATTAATCCTGTTCGACCTCAGCTTTGTTTTGGAGCCTTTGTGCGACTGAGTTGGACCCTGATTTAAAGTTCACGTCTCTAAGGTTGGATGGAGATGCGGTGAGGAGACGCGCTGACAGCAGAGAGACGTGATGGACTCTGACGCCCAGTTCTCACCTCAGCACCACGGGACAGACTCCGTTTCCTGAGGGCCGGGGAGAGCTTGGCTGACCTGAGAGGAGTCAGACCTCCGTTCTTCAGCTGCTCCC
>NW_023423020.1:0-1318 GCF_002922805.2 Oryzias melastigma
GTCTTAAAATAAGAAATCATTTTTATTTTTACGTCTTTGGCAGATTTTTTGCTCATTTAAAGACATTTTGTTTTATTTTAAGAACTTTTTACTTGCTTCCTGTTTTTGTTAAACTTTTTTGTTTTGCGTGTTCATAAAAAGTTAAACATGTAAATTGCTGTTTACTTGAATTTTTCATGTTTTTATCCCAGTTTAAAAATGTCTAGTAAATTCTCAGTTGGATGTTTTTTATGTTTCAAATCTGATTCTAGAAAATCTTCCTCCGTTTGTGTCTCAAACGTTTCCTCATCCCTGATCAGTCTGAACGAGAGACGGCGCTCGCAGCTCCGGAAGCGGCCAGCAGGGGGAATCGGCTCCTCACGCTGGCGCCGTCCCCCCCTCCTCGCCGGAGTCTCCACGCCTCCTCTTCCCGGCGCTCTTCCAGGTTGTGGAAACGTTGCAGCCCGCCGGTTCGTGTCTGGATCTTCCCCTCGCACCGAGCGGCTGAAGACCCTCCCACAGGCTGGGCAGGGGAAAGAGGAGGCAGTCTGCTCCGCTCGCCGAGTCGGACGAGCCCCCCCACCACCCTGTCAGTGTGGAGCAGCAGAAGGAAAAGAGGCTGAGAGGTGGGAAGACAGAGGAAGCGCACGCGTGAGAGGCAGGACTGAAAGAGGGAAGAGAGCGGGACTTCATCTCCACGGACACCTGGGACGCCGTCCGTGTCCCTCCTCCCGGATTGACTAACCATCAGAGGATTTTTTAAACGCCACATCTTTAAGAAACTGGGATAATTGAGTCTGATTCTCCTCCTCGCACAAAGCGCATCTGTTGAGGATATTCCCCCTCTGTCAGACAGGACGGCACGCCGGCATCGCCGAATCAGACGACAGGGAAGGAGAGTCCGACCGGAGTCAAACCTCTCCCGTTCTCCTCGCCATTCCTCTCCTCCTCCTCTCTTTCTCTCCCAATTTCCCTCAGATTGGCAGAGTTCCTGCCACCTGGAGCTTCTCTTCCTCCTTTCTACCTCACCAACTCCTTGTTTGGGGGGTTTCAGCGAGTGGGCATCAGTCTGCCAGCGTCCGCCGTAGTTTGTCCGGCTTCTCCCCGGGGATCGGCTTGCGACAGAGCGGTGCAGACGCGGTCGGGATTGCACAGCCCCTCTGCCGCCTCGGTCACGTTGCTAGCTCCTTGGCAGCTCCCGCCCCGGTGTCACCATTCCCTGCCTCAGTGCTAAGGATTCCAGCTACATGGGCAAGCGATTGGAGCAGCAGCCAATGTACCCTCAGTACACCTACTACTACCCCCACTATCTCCAAACCAAGGTATGCCGCTCTCAGAT
>NW_023423021.1:0-1318 GCF_002922805.2 Oryzias melastigma
TGGCACGAAGCATGGATGATTTTGTTATTCCCAACTGTAAGTTTAATCTTGTTAAATACATAAATTGAGAATGAGCTCTGCAGTTTTTGACACCATTTATCTTTTTCAGTGAGTGGAGATGCTATGTCTGAATATGGGAGCATCTCAGGACTTCAAAGAGGACACAGAAATGTTTCTGAATGGTTGAAACAACGTACCAGATTCTCTGATGTTACCTCTGGGATCAGCAGCGCTTCTTCAGCAGCGAGTCTTGTGGAGGAGTTTTATGAAAATCCTTCATTGCAACAAGATTAGCTGAACATCGATTCACTTACAGAAAAGAAAGAAATCACTGCAACTTTCAGAGCGTTTCTAAACACGAGAAATATTCAGTGCAGACATTCATTTTAAACCACACAGACACAGAACTGAAACTAAAATACAGAACAGAGAAAACTTAAAAATGATAAGGATGTTGGTTTCTTACCCTCATTTGATAAAATTATTCCAGATTTTACTTTTTAAAACACTTATCATTAGTCTTTAAACACCTTTTTAAATAGCTAAACATATTTTTTACATTTAATATTTGTTTTCTTTTGGTATTGCTTTTTTAAATCATATATTTCAGTGATAACTTTCTGTTGGAGAATATTCCTCACGTTTCTGAATGGTTTTATCTTTAAATCTATTTTGTTTTGCATTATGTTCATTTTCTAAAAAGTGATTTATGAACAGACATACATTGATTGTTCCATTATTTAGGGGTATTGGTATTTTTATTTTAACATAGACTAATATTTTATGTAACTCTGATGGTAATCAATATAATGAACTTACCGAAGATTTTAAATGTTATTCTTTCACGTTTCCAGTATCTGAATAATTGCTTTGAAACATGTTTTTGTAGTTGTCAGATGATTGTAATACTTTTAGACACCACCAGAGGTCATTGTAGTCTGATAAATCAAATCGAAAACAAAAGGACAGAAAAATGTGGAAGTTCCTGTAGCCTTAAATATACTGAAATGATTGTGAAGCTCTGACTTTTTATTCATTGTTTATTCAGAGGATTAAATGAGCCAAACAGAACAGACTCTCTTTTTGTTCAATCTTTTATTCAGTGCAACTTTAGACAACAAACCCAGAACTTCAATGAACAAAATGTTAAAGTCTCAGTTTGCAGCAAAGGTAATCTGTCTTTTAGTCTTACAAGAAGCTGAAGGTTATTTTTTCTTTATGTACATAAGTCTTGTGATCTCAGCTGCAGACGTTGAAACAGCACTAGTATTACTCAGAAAGTGCTGGTAAAAACCATCACTTTAGAAGAGTTAAAACA
>NW_023423022.1:0-1317 GCF_002922805.2 Oryzias melastigma
TATTGCCAGAAATTAAGTGTGATCTACAAGATTGGAATATGTTTGGAAAGTAAACATGACTTGATCATGTTTTAGACACATGTTTAATACTTGTAAATTGAACAACCCCACTTTTCCCCTTTTTTCAGTGTAGGGGAAGAATTCGGATTTGGCACAAGTCTTTCGCATGTAGGAATAGAACTACAAAAGACAAATACTGCAGCAAGATTCACGATATTTCGTACCAATTCTCTTCCACCTATGAAGACATGCACAAGTTTCAGATAGAAGACCTGTGTGAACATTTCTTTACCCGCTTTATCCCTTTCTGGGTCAGGGAGTTGCAAGAACCTGTCCCAGCTATTGTTGGCCGAAGGTGGGGTACACCCTGGACATGTCGCAGGGGCCCTGTGGTGAACACCGCATGCTAAAAGTACGTTAAAAAACATCAAACTCGCCACACATGTCCATTGTATACGTAGAATTTGTGAGAAACAAAGTAAAATCCTGCATGTTTGTTTTTTCCTCAGAGGAGGATGCTGCCAGGAAAATCCCGTCTGCACCTGTAAAGCTTTGTTCCAAGATGAATGCACACATAAAAAAAACAAGTTCTCTCCTCCTTTAAGCTGTTTTCACTTAAAAAATGTTTTCTTCTGATCTTGTTCCACCTCGTGCTCAGCCAGATACTTTACACACTCATATAATCACACACAACCGAAGAGAAACGATCCTGATACATTGACTCGTGCATTTCCAATTCAAACAGAAAATTCCTCCTCGAGTCCGACTGAGACTCCGTTATTAAAACTTGTCAAACCTATTTCACCGCTTGGTCTAAAGTTTCCTTCAGAAAGAGCGGTGCAGCGCAGTGCTGTCAGCTCTTTATGCCATCTATTGTTAATAAAACGCGGACCTCCTTTCTCAGAACGATGAAATCCTGCACACGCCGATCCTGTTTCAGACTTCTTTTTTCCATCCCTCCTTCCTTGGATTTCTGCTTCCTTAATTTCACTTCCTTCCACCTGTTTCTCGTTTCATATACTAGAGTGGAAATGGCTTAAGAGTGTGCGAAATTTCACACATTTCCTGCCTGGGCTGCCCCGTGTGAGCGCGTGTGTTTCTGTGACCTCTCCTGTGTTTGCCTTCAGGTCTGTGGAGAGTAAGAAGCTTTTTCAAACAAGCTCGCCCAGAAATATGAGTCCCCACAGTGCCGTGTGTGTGTGTTTACACCTAGGTGTGTGTCCAGAGGCAGTGTTTTCCTAAAGGGTCATGTCCTCCCACATTTTTAATACAGACACTAGATATGTGCTGGAAACCTCGGAGAGAGCGAAACTGATG
>NW_023423023.1:0-1317 GCF_002922805.2 Oryzias melastigma
GAATGTGAGGGTTTCGAAATAGCAACTCAACACTTCTGCTTCGATCGGAGAGGGGGGAAACACCTGCATTTCTTGACTAACTAGTCTCTATGAAACAGTTTTATGTGATAATAACTTAAAAAAAGATAAAAAGTGATTTTAATTAACATTAAGTTATTTTCAGTTAAATTAAAGCACAAACAAAATGCATTAGAATGATTTTAAATGTGCTAGTACTTTAATGAATTTGAGAAAAATATCCATGAATAGAATAGAATATATATAATAGCTGGAAATGTCCATCCTTAACTTAGTACCTGTTTTAACATCAAATGTTAATTATCTCATTAACTCAAAAACAATAAAGGTAATCTATATGGTGATAGCAGGTTAATTATTTTGTAAGACAAAAGCGAAAGCATTTCCTTTAATGATTGTCAGACATTAGAAGCACCAACATGGTAGCTGGCACCTAGACAATTGCAGGAGCTAATTAAAGCTGAAAATGGTAGATGGCACACTGAGATGGCCTGATATTTTCAGTACTTACATCTGCCGTTAGACTTTGTATGAGCAGCTGCTGGCAGAAACACAGATGTGAGACTCGTTCAACCTCCCATTTATGCTTTTACCTTCAGCTCAGTTGTGGATTCTCCCAGTCTAACACTCATGACTAGAATGGAATACGACATAATTATTCTGTGATCTTGTGACTATCGGGTAATGAATCTCAAACACAGGATATTAAAAAGCAGATTTTACAACGTTTTATCTATATGTAACGAAATAATCAGCCCAGGATATTAACACAGGCACCTGCAGGTATGACTCTTAACTTTTTTGTTCTGGTTTAAAATTGAAAAAAAAAATCTGAAGTGATCCATCTTTTGCAGACTTAAAAATGTGTTCCTCTATTTCTGTAAAAACTGCAGAAGCTGTTAAAATAAAATGAGCTTTGGAGAAAATGCACCATGAATGTACTCATTGTTGTCTTCATTCAAAATATATCAACTTCCAAAAGTAAGCATAAGAATGAGGCTTTCCTTTGCTTTCAGTTACATCCCAAGAATACAAAGAAAAAAAATAGAATTGTTAAGTGTAAGCTTGCAGATTGTCTAAAAGGCAAAGTGAATAGCTTTCCCCACTTTACATAATGTTTGCATGAGAATTACGAAGGCGTTCTGCCCAAACCCCCATTAGCCGCATCCTTCCTGTGGAGAGTGTCGTCAGTATGAGAAAATTGCTTGTAATTTGAAGACATATTGACATTTTCAGACGGCTGATTGCTGATTGCAGTCACACAGAGATATTGTTTCATAATAAGACTTTCACTTTATA
>NW_023423024.1:0-1317 GCF_002922805.2 Oryzias melastigma
TATCAGTTTCACCTGTGTGACAAATGACTTCGTTTATGAAACAAAGCCAGTCAAGTGGATGATTTCTAATAAGAGGGTGGTGGATATTCCCAGGGTCATTAAAGGTGCTTCAACGATGGGTATCATTTAGCTCAGCTAAAGGAAGTTGATACACTTCAAAATATATTAAATTTGAAAATTGTAAATGCTAAATGTAATCATTTAAGTGTCATCTTATAAATTTTAGGTCCTGCAAAATTTTAAAAATGAGATAAAAATCTGTCACATTGCATGTCTTTCATCTATCAAATACCAGGAAAAAAAATTCTATTTTTAAGGTCTAGTAAAAATGTGAAACCTAACAAAATTTTTTTTTAAATGTCCAGTCCAAAAGATTTAACAACCATTTAAATTAACCTACATAAAAGAAACACACCGGAAATACAAAAATTCCCTTCAATTTAAAAGCATGATTCTCAAATGTATCCCTTTCTTAAAATGGAGAAACCTCCCATGTGGTTTAACTAATTATGACTATCTTCCCAAGTATATTAATACTAAATTTTGAGTTATTTGCCGAAATCAGACATATTTTACAATATTCTATCCAGTAAAAATAAAAAAAGCGGTTAAAACTTCATATATTTCTCAGCTTTGTAAATCATTTTACTTTTATTTTGGTTGTATTTTACTTTCATCTCGAAAAACTGATGTACAGATTATTGTTGTATGTTCCTCAATCTATGTCATGTTTATGGTTTGAATAAAGATTATTATTAAAAGCAATTAAAAGCATGATGACACTTTGGATAGCGTATGGTGGTTCCATTAACTGTATAGGAGAACTGGACATAGTGATTGTGACGTCACCCATAGAAAAATGGCTTGCTTGCGATTTCTGTGGTAACCACTCTGGCCAACCAGAAGAGAGCTTGTTGGAATCCACACCCCTACCACTTGAAAGCAGGGTCGGGAGAATCCATCAAACACTTCAAACATTGGATGCAAGGCCACACACTTTTATTAAGCAATCTTGAATAACTTGCACTACAGACCAAACATAATAAAAAATTAGGATTAGCACAAATTTATCAAAAAAAAAAAGTTTTGATAAATTCTGATATATATAACCGCATAGCTGTTTATTCATCAGTAGAAGAATATGGGACTTTGGCTTCTTGGGACCAGCGGCTACTTCCTGTTTGGAACACAAAAGGTATATTTGCTCCTGTTTAATCCTTAAAACCATAGCTCAATTATTGGATTTATTTTATATACTTTAAAATTACAATGTAGTAAAGATTTACTGAATATGATATTTGAATCCGCAATAAAAAA
>NW_023423025.1:0-1317 GCF_002922805.2 Oryzias melastigma
ATCCAATTAAGAAAGATTTCTTCATGTTTCTCTAATTACCTCTGCCTTCTTTATTCTTATCTCCAATAATGGATTACTTGGCATGTACTGTGTGTGTTTTCATTCAAGCATTAGCCCACAATCTAACGTGTAATAACTTTTATCAGACTGACTGTTAAACTCAGCCGTAGTTTCTGGCATCACCAACATCTTTTCCAGCTTTTCCTCCATCCATCAGAAGACGTGACCATCCTTCTGTCCTTTCTTATCTCGTAATCTTCATTGGTATGGCAACACAACCGATTGGTTCTGATAAAGGATGGAGGATGTGGTACGTCTTTGTGGGTATTACAAAGAAAAGATCATAATTTATTCTTCACTAGATGGACATTTATGGAAAAATACATTCAAAAAGGACTAAAGGTGCATTCACACCAGACAGGAGGGTCAAGTTTTTGGGTATCCGGCGCAGTGGAGCTGTGTCAACCAATCAGAGAAGGGGAATTTTGAGCCCATGGGCCACACCAGGACAACAGGTAATAGAAGTTATGGTGATGTATTGATGATGTCACCAGTCTTTTTTAATTCAATTTTCCCATTTTACATTTTCTTTTTGTTTTGTTCCATTTTTTTGTGTACCTTGCCAATTTATATTTATATATATATCTATATATATATAAAATTTTCACTGTTTAAAGACATTTTCTTTTTAAAGTTAAAGGTTCTTTTCAAATATATTAAATATTTGTTTTAGTATCTCTTTAAAAATGTTGTATTTACACTTTCATTTTTTAATTTTTTGATATTTCTTTGAAGTCTATTTTTTTCCAAAACTCCAATCTGTTATTTCATTTATTTAAAGGTGGTCCTTTAAGAATACCTAAAAAAAAAATCTCTTTCTCGTTAATACTTAAATATATGTTTCATTTATAACAGCCTTCAGATTGTTTTTTCTGCATCAAGCGTGGTGGATTTTCAAAGGCCTTTCTGCTCTACAATGTATAGATTTGTGTTGTGCTCTTTCATTAGTATAAAAAAAAACTAATAAAATGTTTCATCTAGTTTACCTGCATTGGTTGTTTTATCAAATTTAGGGCTATTACACATCCCTTTGCAATCATTTACATTATATTAAAAAAAATATTTTTATAGAAAGACATTTATTCCAACAAGTGAAATGTCATTAAAAAAAACATAAAATGCTACATTAAAACATCCCCATGGCAGCATTTTCTAATCTGGCTGTCAAAATTTCAGAGAAATGTTTGGCATGCATGCACAATCCAATAACTGTGCAATTTCAGCACCTGACAAACCCTTGCCAGACTAATTCAGATA
>NW_023423026.1:0-563 GCF_002922805.2 Oryzias melastigma
AACTTTCTCCAAAAGTATGAATGTTTGGGAATGATGTCATCTGATTAAAAAAATAAAAAATGAGGAAACATATGAAGGTGTACAATAAAAAAAACGAAACAATTTTCGTGTTCATAATGCCACATTGTTAAAAAAAATATATAAAAATTCACTAAAAGTGGTAAATTTGAAAGTAAAATCATAATTATTTATTAAGCTTATGCTGCTTTAAACAAGCAAAATTATATTTTTTTATAATATCTATCATTTATCTCCATATTTTCTGCACTTTAGAGCATATCAGACTGTTTAGAATGTTTTCTTTTTTTACTTATATTGTATTTAAAGTGCACCAACCTATAGGGTGAATTAATAAAAAAGAGTCAGACTTTATTGACTGTGTTTACAGTAGTTCTAGAACATGTTTGTAACATGCTACATGTTAGCCACATTAGGTTTAGCCAAGTTAGCAAATTCCCAAATATCGGTAACTCCTTACCTTGCTTACAACACATAAAAAACTAATTGATATTACTAAACAAACGTGACCACTGTGACTATGCTAACTAACTTTCAACATTGTT
>NW_023423026.1:688-1317 GCF_002922805.2 Oryzias melastigma
CATGTAAGCCACGTTAGCATAATATAGTATTCTAAAAAGTACACCCAATAATTGAAAAACCAGTATCGTCTAAAGGAGAAAAAACAGTATATGAATGAAGTGAAACTGTAGATGACAGGTTTTAGAGAAGTAAGGGCGATGTAGGTGAAGCACAGGTGTGTCGTACAGATTTTCCTTTTTTTCCAAGTCGTCTCCGAGAAAAATTTCAGCACATGTAGCCCATTAATGGTGTTCACATGATAAGGGCGGAGTCCTAGTGTGTTCGAAATGAGAAAACTAGACAGTGTAGTTTGTATGGACGTCCTGCTGCACTTACTTTCACCTGCACACCACATACACATTCAACAGTCAATTAACAAAAACACAATATTTTAATACTACATCAGTTTTAATATTAATATTAATAACAATAATAAAACCGTTTGAATTTATTTTTAATTGCCTTCCATTTTACTACTCTGCCCCCCCATTTAAAATGTTTTAGCTCCGCCCCCTGGTGAAAGTGCTTTTAAAATGTACATTTTTTTGTTAATCAAACTGATTCTGCAGTCCGAAAACAGAGTTTAAATATTTTAGGACGAACACCGTGAGGAAATGATAGAAGGGGATAGAAAAACGGAGGGATTAGA
>NW_023423027.1:0-1317 GCF_002922805.2 Oryzias melastigma
TCTAAAATTCAATTTTATTCTGTTTCTATTTTTTTTATTACACTTTCATTTACATAGGATTTATTCCAATCAACCGTGTGGTGCATGGAAACGTTTGTTACAATCGGATAAAGTTTTTCAGGGCACACGTCCACAGTTCTATTCTAATCTGAACTTTGATCCGATCGAGGACATTTTGCACATGAAAACACAGCTAGTGTCAGGTCATCTGCTCTTTTCTGTTTTGTCACCAGTTTGGTTTCTCCATAGTTTTTTTTTTTCGTCATGTTCTGGAAAATGTATTAATTGTTTTTAGTTCCTGTCACCAACCCCAGTCTCCTGCATTTGGGTCCTTTGCCACCATTTCCTGACATAATAAATTGATGTCTATCAAACCCATAATGGATATCTGCTGTGAGCTTTTAAAGAGCTGTGATTTAGATATCTAATATTTGTGTAGTGCCCAGTCAAACAGTTGAGGGACGAAAGGAGGTGGACTACTTGAGGAACTATGTCAATCAATCAAGCAAACGTACATGTTTGTGAAAGTACCTTTGGGTAAGATGCTACCGTAATACTCCGAAGTCAAAACAAGTCTAAAGTGTTCGCACTGGTATGTCAATGCGACTTCAAGCATCAACGCAAGGAAAAGTCTATGTAAACACTCATGTTTTGGCTTTTCAAAACTTTCATGATCACAGTTAGCTATGCAAGTATCAAGTGCAAAATGTGTGGCCATTGACCATGTGTACAAGTTAAACCAGGTTTACATGCTATATTCGACATGTGCTAGTAAACATTAGCAAAAGAAAAAGTCGAAGTTATCCCTGTTTGTCCACTGTAAACACTAAGGGCTAAATCCATAGTCAAGAGCGCGTGAGTGTAGCTTCAGGTTCTTCCAAAATATACACAGAAACAAAATACAGTTTTCATCTGATTTCATGGATTACTTCAAAGTTTTTCTCCGAACTAACAAAAACACAAAAATGTGTCTGAACGTTTCAGAGAAAGATTCCAGGTGTCCAAAACACCAAAAAGACTCCTGCCCCCGCAAAATAAAAATAAAAATTAGTGCAAGAAAAACACAATAAATGTGATTGTTCGGAACTGTTTTAGTCTAGTTTACTCTACAGCATTCGATTAGTGAGATTTGGTTATAACTGAGTTGTTTCTTCGCAGATGTGAATAAAATTGCTGATATATCTCCTAAAAAAGGTCCCTGAGATTATAAAATGGATAAATATGTAAAGTAAAAAAATGTACTGAAAATTGACATTTCTTTTGAACTGTTGATGTCATGCTCTGCGTGACGAAGCAGACCCAGTTGCTGGAACCCGG
>NW_023423028.1:0-1022 GCF_002922805.2 Oryzias melastigma
AAGTGCCTGTTTTTGTGGCCCCAGAAGCTGCTTAAAAGTAGTTTTATGACAATTTGTGACGATAAAATATCATTTTAAATGTAAGTCTTCCGACTTGAAAATTGGCTTGAAGTTACTGCTAATAGACTTGACATATGACTTACATTTAGACTTGTGAAACTTAGCACAAAATTAAATATAAACAGGTACATGTTAGCTTGTTAAAACTGGTGGCAAATTTTTTAAAGGAGATTTTTTTTTTAATTTTTGAGCCAAACTGTTTTAACATTTAGTCTTCTAATTGTTAAAATATATACATATATTCAAATTTCTTTTAAAAAAATCATTTAGTTATATTTCTTATTGTCGAATTTTAGGGAACAGCTTGGTACAGATATGGACAAAATAGAAATACAAGTAGCTTGAAAAGTACAATTTTAAGCTTTTGAAAACGCCATTAAGATGTCAAACCAACAAAGACAGAAAAGATTCTTGGATTAGATTAGAGGGAAGTCAGAGTACACAGACTAAACGTTTGACGCCGCGTCGAGAAATGCTGCCGACATCCTGACAGACTGGTGAGAAACGAGTGCAGGATGGATGGACTGAGAGAGGTGCAAGGTCAACCACAGCCACATGTGAAGTGTGGGGCTGACATCTGGACCGCTCCTCTTCACTCCTTCCCTCTGACTCCGGTAGTAATTGGGCTGTCATTCACTTCCAGCCGGGCTGTCTGTGTATCTTGCACATAATCTCTTCCCCATTCATTATTTTGTCATTTCTTTGCTCTCTTTTCCTCCTCTGCGGGTCTGTCTGCTTCCTGTCATTTGCTTAGTTTACTCCTTGACTTTTAAATGTGTTTCCACTTTTTTTTTCACTTCCAGCTGTCTCGGCTTGTGTTTTGATGCAAGTCAAACTTGTATATTAACGTCTCGAATCCAAACATCCCCTTTAAATATTTTGATTTTGTACCATCTGTGTGTAAAATCCCCTTACGTTTTCATTTAAAAGTAAAACTCTGATTATCTTTTGATCTATTTTAA
>NW_023423028.1:1071-1317 GCF_002922805.2 Oryzias melastigma
GTAGGCGGGACTATTAGCAGGAGATATCCCACTTTTCCAAGTCAGAGCTACATCAAAAATACGCTCTTTCATACGCCATTTTTTTTCATCTGCTTCAGATTCACAATATATTGAATGCATAAATACTCAGAAATTAAATTTTAATCTTAATTTTCGTCAAATAAATAAATAAAAAAAGAACATGAAAACAATATTTTCATTAGAGTGGATCTTTAAAAATGTTTATATGCTTTGTCATAAAATGTA
>NW_023423029.1:0-1317 GCF_002922805.2 Oryzias melastigma
TTTATTTGGGCACAATTTTGTATTTTATGTTCAAAAGGTTCTGAACATTTTCTGGTTCCCAGAAATTAGCATTTTGTGGGACAACTTAGCATTTTGTGCGCAAAAAACTGTCATCTACTGTCATCAGTTTTAATTTGTGGCAACATAATATTAATTAATTTGTGTGCAAAAAATACAAATTTGATCCAAGGAAAAATATTAAATTGTGTGTACAAAATGTTAATTTAAGGCCACAAGTTATTAATTTGTGGGAAAACTTTTTTTTTTTTTCCCCAAATGCTATGTATAGTTGACGTGAACACAACAACTTGTGGAACTAATGACCGAATCTCTTTAGCTCCACTGTACATAATCTTTGACAAATTTAGTTGCCCTTTTTGTCCTTTTGACATTGAAAAATCTGGATGATTCAACAGCAAAAGATGAAAAATATATAAACGGACAGAAAGCTGTCTGAAGATCTCCTCAGAGAGGTAGGCACTAATGGACGGAGGGGTTATAAACTGCACCTCAGTTTATGACATAACATTCAAACCTGAGAACTTTTTCCATTATCTCTTATGCAAGAAGGAAACACATTCCTGATATTAAATGCGATGGAAACGCCTGCCTCATAAAGAAGGAAGCTGAGCATAGAAGATTCACGTAACATGTTTTTATCGCAGTCGGATCCATCACCTGATACGTACCGTGACTCCACTTTTATCTCCATCGGACATGCTGGTGCACCTGACTGCTCAGTTCTATTGTTCAGTCGTTCACAGCGTGCTAGAAGGAATAAAGATGCTAATTATTTAGTTGTAGAGAATAATAGATAATAAATTGGGAGGGTTTGCCAGTGCAGGTGATGACATACACAGCAGTGTTAACATGTTTTCATTAAATTGTTTCTGTTTTTTTGTTTGACTAAGTGTGAAGTGTGACGCAGCAGCTTTGACACATCTGTGAGATAGAGAAAAATTGTTCTCACGGATTACAGCACTGTCCATTCAGTGTAGTTCAACAAGTTTATTTTATTTATGTAATTTTACACAGCTCGACAGTTACTAAAATACAATGAAAAAAATATTTGAATAAGGAAAAAAAGTCTTTTAAATCGTCAGATCAAAAAATATTCACATAAAAGTATTTATTTATACAACTAAGTAAAAGAAAATTGACAGGAAATTGTAAAAACATGTTTTTTGTGGAAAATCTATGTACCAGTAAGTACATAAAATCGTATTTTCAGCCTTTATTATTCATAATTAATGTTAAAAAGGTAAAGTTTTAAAAACTGGCATTCTGCTAGCTTTTTGGACTGTTTTGGATTTTAGC
>NW_023423030.1:0-1317 GCF_002922805.2 Oryzias melastigma
AACTTGGTGTAATGACAATTTAAAAAATATTAAATGTATTGTATTGTATGTATTGTATTCCATGGAAATCTCTCTTTCTGTGTCTAGGGTTCATATACGACACAAAGTTCACCAAACGAAAGAGTTACAACTATCATCCTTTAAACGAGCCGACTGATTATACCCGAGTGAAGATACCCGTAGTGCTATATATATAGTCATTTTCCTCAGTTTAATTCGTCTCTTTTCTTAAAAAATTGTTTCAAACAGTAATATCTGAATTTCATTTGTTAATTATTTGACTTTTTTTACATTTGTGTATTTCAAGTTATTTCAGTGAGTTTTTGTAGATTTTTCTTTCATTTGCTGTAAAAATTTGTCTGTTTATTCTACATTCTTTTGAAGTTTCTGGGTCCAACGGGATCAATATTGGCACAAAATTTAGATTTATTACTTTTCTTCTTGTAAATTTAGAAAAGAATACAATACATTTCAACAGTTCTTAATGTAATATGTTTTATTTTTACTTGTTGCTAGGCATAATTCAGTTTCAAGACAGCTTCAGTGCGTCAGGGCTGGAGTAATCAGCCTTGTTTGAGAATGTGAACTGGCGTTGTGGCTTCACCGTCAAGGGAATACACTGATCCCATCTAATGCAGGAACAGCTGTTGGGGATCATAGTCTTAACTATACTCCATATCTGCTCGTGTATCAGGAAAAGCGGAGCCTTGCTTATGAAAACATTCTGTACCTTAGCAGCTTTAAAAGAGACGGAGGTTCTATAATAAGCACTTTTAAAGTTTCAGAGTCAAAACAGTGAAAAGTTTACATAACCTCTAATTCAGTTCATGTTTATAACTTTGAAGCACAAATACATGAAGAAAAGGATCCAGATGGTTGCTGTAGTATAAATATGTCAATTTTACACCCTGTAATTTTTCTGTAGCTTTTAGCCGATTTCTTTGCAGAACAAGAACCTCTATTGTTTTGCCTCCTAAATTACACTATTCTTTTCCTGCTATTGTTTTGACGATAATTATTATTGAGCAGCAGTATTAAGAGACATAATTTTAGGAAGACACCAGAATGAGAGATAAATTAGTACAGTATGGATAATTTTACATTATATTTTAAATATCATATTTTTAATATCTGTTTGTGCATGCAGGCAGTGTCGACTTAGTACCCTGAGTGAAGATCATGCATTAAAAGTTAAATGTGTTTTGTTTTATTACCAATGTTAACCAGAAAGGACTGGAGGGATCCTTCACATTTATTTTGAGCACAAGCTTGATAAAGTAAACTTAATCTGCACACACTTGCAGAGTTATTAGTCTA
>NW_023423031.1:0-1317 GCF_002922805.2 Oryzias melastigma
CAGAGCTGGGGGCTGAAGCACCTTCTCAGAGTCCGGCTGTGATGATGACAGAACTGGGAGCTGAGGCTGTGTTGGTGCAAAAAGAACAAGAATGTAGGTGGTTGAACTGTATTACAGTAACACATTTTCTGTGCAGTTTAGAGGTATCAATTTAGATGATAACTGCATTTTAGGTCATTCCTGCCTGTCATCTGTTTATTTTTAATCAATAATAAACTAGTAAAACCAGTTAGAGCTGCTAGTTTGTAAAAAACAATATATTTTTTATTCAAACTATCACCAATAATCATTTGTGAGACAGCAATAAACAACTGCAGCATCCAGCAAGTTTTCCTGTATTTTTATTTATCATTGCAGTCATTTTTGCATTAATGCTGTGTTAATGATGATGCAGTTGCACACACAGATCACATCTCTTCAAAGAAAAAAAATGAAAGTTTAATCTAAACAAGCAAAGTCTTTATTCTACGAAATAAAAGCAACTTTGTATCAATAAACAAAAGCATCCATGTGGTTTTATCACTTGCACTCTGAGCACATCCGAGCACTACTTCATGATAAATATTTTCAATGCAGGTATACTTGCAGTAATTTGAATTGCTGGATCTGCTTTGGTCAAATTTTTTTTGTTAAAACCAAGACGATTGGTGACTACATCAAAAATCCATAAATGGGTGAATCTTTACATTTTTTTTTATTTGTATGGATGTTCATTACCTCTATAATTCTAAGTGTTGTACAATTTTCAAAATGCATTTAAAAAATGCATGACCAAATTCAACATTGAATTGTAAATTGCATTTTATTTGATTCATGAGACCAAAAATCCATGACAATTTAAAATGCAACTGATTTAGCTTTTATTTAAATATTTTATTTTAAAATTTGTATGGCTGGGTTGTAATTTCTTATATTGAATGCAATCAATGCATTATTGAAGTGCAAGCCTGAATTGCACATTGAATTGTCCATTGAGAATTATATATCACTTTGAATTATGTGTGAAAAAAAACATCCATGTATTATATTTGTAGACACTCTCTGACAAAGATTCTCAAAGGGGAGTGAGTCTATGTAGGGATTTTTACCAAGCAAAAAATAGGAAAAAGCAATTATCACAACCTGATTAAACTACCATAGACTAACCCCCCCAAAAAAAGCGTTTCAAAATACTTTTTTAGCAAATTAAGTCAGAATCATTCTTATGATTCTGCAAAGCTGTCGCAAAGTCTCACAGCAGCATTTTGTTGCAACATATGGATTATTCTCTTTTTTTGGCCATTCCTTCATATATTGGTTCCATATTTGGAGTATATG
>NW_023423032.1:0-1317 GCF_002922805.2 Oryzias melastigma
CTTCTTCATTGTGCATTTTTTGGCCCCTGCGACTTATACTCCGGTGCAACTTATAGTCCGAAAAATACGGTAATCGCATTGTTGACTGCAAAACTTACTAATATATTCAAACGTATTTGCAAAATTTTAAATTAAGAAGTAATTTGTCCTTTGCTTCAGTACCCAAACTGGTGTTATTTGAGCAACACAATGTAAACCTTTAAAGCCTCACTCCGATCGTCTGTTGATCTATTGTAAAAGGGTTCCCAGTGATCCTTAAATTATGATAATGACAATAAGCTGAGAAAGCCTGGCTCCACATCCCATTATCCATTTGTTTATACTCTGTCCAGCTAACTGACAGTCCCTCACAACCCCAATGTAACACTACTAGTGCCACAAAAATGGCGAGCAAAATTTGAATAATGTAGCTGTACAGTTTTGAGCTAGATGAGGAAGAGGAAAATTAATATGTACATGAATCTATCTGTCAACAAGCAGATGCTTATGGATAAAATTAGGTATCACCCGGATTTGTGCGTGCGTAATTCCTGATTTGTAATTCATAAAATACATTATGTACATAAGTACAAAAATTACAAAATAAAAAAAATGAAAAATACAGTTGACACATGCATAAATTAAAACGACAACAGCTCCAAACTAATTCACAGCTCATAACTAATCAAACATAAATCAGGGTGGTACTTATTTCTCTCCATAGATGGATTAGAATGTAGCGGAGCAGGGAGCTTGTAGCCCGTCACAGCTATAAGCTTTTTTGAACAGCCTTTTTTGTCTGCTCCTGATTCACAGTGATTTGAATAAAGAAATACAAATGGGATGCAAATTTTAAGCTTAACTTTATTCAAAAATCTCCGCCATCAGACGTTAATGTCCTCATTAGAAAAATGCTTAAAGCATGTTAAAACAATTTTCATAGGAGTTAATCTTTCATAGTAATTTTAGTTTATTCAATAAGTAGAACCCACAAACATTTTCTTGTATTAGGGAGCACCATAAAAATCTCCATGTTCAATGAAAAGAGAGGGGGAAAAAGATTCACTAAAAAATAGCATTGAATGAAATCACCAGAACTTTTTAGTCTGTCCATGTTCTGGTAAAATTAAAAAATATAACTAATTGAATACCTGTTTAATGGATTCATGAATAAGATTCCTCCTGAGTGTATTAGAGGTAACGGGTAGTTTGCTAAACAAACAAGTTACAGCTAATAGTATTTATTGACTGGCTCAATAATGCATGACTATGATTATTGCTTATTTGTTTCTTGGCAAATGTTTCCCATTTAACTTAAGTTGAATATATATATATATA
>NW_023423033.1:0-1316 GCF_002922805.2 Oryzias melastigma
GATAACAGTCTTTACACCATACACTCTCCATTCATCTATCACCTTTTTAACACAGTTTTATCCGTATTTCTGCATTTAGAAACAGTTGTTAAAAAGTGTGTTTTAATTGGCGTTTTTGTCTTATTGTGTGAGCAAAACAAACTACTTGTTTTACTTACTTTTTTAAAGTTAGAGTTACAAATTGTGTTTTTAAAAATGAAAATAAATGTAGATTTTTTCAGTGATGATAGGAATTAAATTATATTTATTTTTTAATTTGAGTTTTGTTTTTTTTCTGTCATTTTTAGATTCCTAGTGATAAATTGAGCTTAACACAGTGAATCATTTGAAATATTGGTGACAGAGATTTAGAAAACAAAAAACTGGAACAAAAATCTGCAATTTTTCCTCTTGACTTCTAAAGATTATTCTCTAATTTTGTAAAAATGTCCAAATTAGAATTTTTTTAAGGACCTACTCCATTAGAAGTTATGTTTTTAACAAGTTATGTTTTTAACACGTTCTTATAGCATTTTTTTCATGATGGACAGAAAATATAAAGAAAATTAACATAAAAACTGCATTACTGACTATTTCCTTATTCAAATTGTGGTGAACCAGGGACAGACGAAACAAATGATGTTTGAAAAATCTTAATTACGTTCACACTACACTCAACAATCTACAAGCTCCCTGCTCCGCTCCATTCCAATTCCTCCACTTGTAGACAAATAGATCAATCAGAGTCTTTGTTTTCCTCATCTGAGCCGGCATCCGACTCAAACTTTACACCCAGAGTACCTTGTTGCACAGCTAACGCTGGCATGGGGTTGGGAGAGTCTGTAAGCTAACGGGAGAGAGTGTAAAACAAAGGCAATGATGGGAAATGAGCACAGGTTTATCCCACCCACAACTCAAAGGCAAACTTCTGATCAACTCCTGCCGCTCTGCAGAAACTATGTCTTAGAAAGCGACAGGGATTTTAAGTGTTATTTTCAAGTGATAAAGTTAATAATCCCTTGTTGTTATTCTAAGAGCTTCAATCGTCTAAAGGTGATGATGCAGGTTTAATATAAGGAAGTAGATTGAATGACTTGAATGAGAGGTTGTCATGGAGACTCAAAAACTTCACCACTTAAAGAAAAATAGTACATTAGAATTTTAAACTACATTGTTTTAAAAAGTTCTGTTCTCAGTCTAATTTAGACCAATGCTAAACTTATAGTGTAAGCAGTTTGCTGTTCCTTTATTTTGACTTGTGGCTTTACACAATGTCTGCAGTCTCACAATGCACAACACAAATTGAAAACTAATCTCGATTACAGCAGAAATGCCAC
>NW_023423034.1:0-1316 GCF_002922805.2 Oryzias melastigma
ATCTCCTCGATGTTTCACAGAAACTCTTTGATCTTCATTGTCCTGTACAGACAAATACAATTAAGATTTAGACACTCTTAAGTTTATCCATAAACTGAGTTAAATCTGTAAATGTTAAAGTGTTGAATACCTTCTTAATGCAAGCTGTGTCTAATTCCTCTTCAAATTTTTCCATGAACAGAATCTGATTTCCTGCAGTACTTTTTCCTGATCCTTTCTGACCCAACAGAACAACTCTGATCTCACTGAGTGACTGTCTCTCCTCTGTAATAAACAGAAAATACATTTAATCACAAACTTTAAATATTCTTTTAATGTATCAATGAAGACTCATGATTTTACTTCACCTTTAAAGATTTCTTTCAGTACTCTTGACTGTCTTTCAATGATCCTCTTCATCTTTTTGGCTCTTTTGTCTGCATCCTCTCTCAGAGTCTCCATTTCTGCTGCTCTTCTCTGGTCGACTTCATAATAAGGATCATCATTTTCTGCCCACATCTCCTCAATCTTCTCCAGGAGAACCTTTACTTGTTCTCTATTATTGGGCTCCAGGTTGTTCAGGACATGATATCTGTTCTCACATTTGTTCACCAGCCACTGCAGCCCTTCATCACTCTCTATCCTCTCCTCTACAGTCTTCACTCCAAGCCAGTCCCCCATTGTAAACAGAATGATTGTGTGCTTCCAAACATCATCTCCAAACAGACTCATGTGATCCTGAACTGCTCTCTGGTATGTTACATTAACTTCATTTCCAAGGTCAATCACCAGGAGAACTGCATGTGGTCCTGGAGGACACATATACAAACTATTCTCTATTTCTAGTTTGTCCATCTCATTGGTTTCCTGAAGGGTGTGGATGTAAAACCAGCCGGGAGAATCAACAACTGTAAGTCGTCTTTCTGCAAACACACAGTGACCTATTTCACTTTGTGTTGTTCTTGAACTATCCAAGTTTTCATTCACATCAAATGCTTCTTTTCCTAGAATAATATTTCCTGCTGAACTCTTGCCCGACCACTGAGGACCAACAATGACCAACTTTAAATGATCAGGGGGGTTCTTACCACCTGCAGGTATTGAAATAAAAAATGTAAAATTAGAAGATGTTTAATCACATTTTTCTGCACATGAAATTTTCTTTCTTTATATAAAAATATAAAGACC
The DNA here is from genome assembly GCF_002922805.2 of Oryzias melastigma. Taxonomy (NCBI): domain Eukaryota; kingdom Metazoa; phylum Chordata; class Actinopteri; order Beloniformes; family Adrianichthyidae; genus Oryzias; species Oryzias melastigma. The sequence continues at coordinate 1,168 of NW_023423034.1, forward strand.
TACCATTATAATTTGAGTGAGATTGAGACAAAACCATATAATTGCTTTTTAAAATGAAGAATGAAGAAGTTTGTAACATACCTTCAACCAGAGCTCTGAGATTCTGTCTTTTTTTCTGCACTTCGCTGCGTCTTCTTGATGCATTTTCT
>NW_023423035.1:0-663 GCF_002922805.2 Oryzias melastigma
CATTTCACACATTCCTGTTAATGCAAGGCAATGACAGGATATCCTCTTATTAAAAAAAAAATAAAGTAAATGAATCAAAAAAACTTTAAATTTGCTTAAAAATCTTAAATAGCCATTTGAGTTAATTTGTCACTGAACACGAAATTATAGGAGCCACAAAGTCTTATTTCACCCTTTAGAAAAATAAGACACCGATTTGTATTTATGCTGTAGTTACTATTAAGATAAATATAAATAAAGTGGTGGTTTATCGGCATAAATAAAAGATAAACATGAAAATAAAATAGAATTTTTTTTCTAAATATAAAATATTCTTTAACTTTTAACTGAAGTTCACTTGGCTCCCTTTCAAAATAAAAGTCTATACCACATGCGACCACCTCAACACAGCAGATCAGTAGGAAGTAGTGAGATACTAGCAGTGATTAGAAGATATTTTACAGTTTGTGGTAAATCTCAACCAGAAATTCAAAATTAAGTAAAATTAGAGCTAAATAAGTGACATAGAATCCTAGAATTTGTTAAAAAATGTCAAATTCACCTTAAATAGGAATTTTAGTGCTGATGGACCTCCAATTGATTTTCTGTGGTACATGTACGCAAAAAAGTATAAAAATGCTATAGTATAATTTTGGCAAATTAGAGAATGACGTCTACAGTTTG
>NW_023423035.1:743-1316 GCF_002922805.2 Oryzias melastigma
GCTGTAGTGTGATCATTTCAAACGGACCATTTATTTTATTTTGGACAAATTTATTTTTATCTGCTTTTATATATCTGTATTTATAAATGTATTTATAGTTTGTGATTAAAGTTGAAAAATCTGTGAGATTAAACTAAGTGACTGAACTGGTTCTCCAGGATTTTGCTGCATTATTACACCATGAAGGTGCCCGTTATTCAAATAAACAGATAATGTTGTTATCCATCTCAGTTTTTGATGACCGAATGTTAGGGCCTCCACTATTTTTTATTTATTTATTTATTTTTCCAATGTCAAAACTATACGGTGAATGCTTCCTAATGTCATGTCTGCCATTGTCTATAAAGCTTAAACTCTTCAAGTTTTAAGCTAATGACAGTTAAGATGTGTGTTTTTAATCCAGTTTACTTACGATCCGATTAGTCGACTGTTAAAATAATCGTTTTTTGTATATTTTTAAATGTGAAGTGTCAGGTTTGACTTTATTTTTTTGAGCTTTTCAAAATAAAGCCGATAAATGGGAAAAAAATAATAATTTTGTACAAAAATGCTGAACTTTCATGCAGTTTGTAA
>NW_023423036.1:0-1315 GCF_002922805.2 Oryzias melastigma
AGGTACAAAAACCAAACCAACTAACCTCATTCACAGCTGTTTTTTTCTTCAAATACCTCCATCAGTACAGTGATTCCAAACAATTATTTTAAACTACTTCTTCTCTGCAGCTTTTTTTTTGTTTGCTTTAATCTTGTTTCTCAAGTACTTGAATCTGTTTACAATGGACATGTTTTTAACCTCAGTAAACTTCATTTCACCTGAAGAAAAAAACTGTCAAATAAGCTCAAAAATGTCTCAGAGAAATTATTTTATTAATGAATAAAGGAGTTAACAGCTAAATTTCTACACTTGAAACATATTTATTTTTTCCTTCAACAATTATTTAAATGTCCACTGCTCACCTTTTGGAATTTGATGGTTCTCAATAAAATATTTTTTCTCTACCTTCACTGCTCTAAACATGTCATAATTGAACAGCAACAGCTTTCTGCAATGAAAAGATTGTTTTTTTTTTCTTTCCTTTTTAATCTTGAGTACCTGCAGACCTTGAGTTAAAAGTCCCAATCTGTTCCCCACTTTTTTTTAAAGCATTTATTTTTATTATGTTATTTTTAGGCAAAATCAAGAAATCTGTGTTGTTTTTTTAAGATGTAGATTTTGCAGAGTGACAGTAGTTCAAAATGTGCTTCTAAATTGGGTGTAAAGAAATTGGCACAGAGCAACCCCGCCCCTCTTCCCCTTCCCTGTGCTGAGAGTTGGAGCAAGGAGCTTGTGGGCGACCCAGCATATTTTCTACATCACAAATACTATTTTTTTCAAACATCCTTTTTTTTTGTCTACTACTGCTTCATTATAATTTGAATAAAGAAATACGGAAATATGCAACTTTTAGATTCATTTTTGTAATATGTCCTTAATCATCAGAAAAATGCCACAAGGACATATAAAAACCCCAATAACACAATTTTCACCAGAGTGGGTCTTTTAACTGAGATGTTTTCTCTAAAACTGATTATTAAACCCTGAAAGCAAACCTGACTATTTATTAAGAACATTATTTTCCTTTTTTTAAAAAAATCAGATCATTCCCAGAAAAAATGGCTAACATGCATTGAACTTTTAATTTGCTGGGCAAATTCTGATTTTTATTCAGTTCACTTGTGTAAGTAGTTTTTATTTACTCATTTGTATGTGTTTGTATTTTTGACATGAAAATATATTATTTGTTCTTTAATATTATTATAGATAATTCAACATTTGATAGGATTTTTTTAATGTTTTTGTGTAGATGGATCAATTAATGTCGGAGTTTATTTATTTATTTATTTTTTAATCATCTCATTGATGGTCTCAGCATGTTTTTTGTTCTTAT
>NW_023423037.1:0-1315 GCF_002922805.2 Oryzias melastigma
CATGTCGCCGGACTGAGAAATCAACGTCTAGACGTTTGGTTCAGGTTTCAGGAGGAACCGGCGTCCAAGCTCCAGCGGAACGTGCCGAGTCATGTTTGGTGTTCTGCAGGAGCATCAGAGACGACGGCGGGAAGGAAGTCAGGAAGCAGAAGATGGAAAGTTGTTCTCAGAAATCTGTATTTCAGACGTTACAGGAAAAAGTGCAAAAATTCAAAAGTTTCATTCTGTGAAAATTGGATTTTATTGTTTTCTCTCTAAAACATGAATTCTGCTTTCATAATTGGATTCTTTAACAACCTCTGGGCCACCGTAGTTTGGACCAGAGCAGAACATGAACATTCTGAAGCTGCTTTGATCCGGAGGAGGATGGTCTGACAGTTTCTGAAGTCAGCAGCTCAGGTTCTGGTTCTGGTTCTGGTCCGTCTACAATCACATTTACAGCGCGTCCTCGTCTCCCAATAAATTAGCACACTCTCCGGGGGGGCCGCGCACAGCAGGGCCCCCCCACGTCTGCAGCACAAACACTCCAGGAGGCGGAGAGGAGTCAACCCACCAGGAGGTCCTCGCCTCCGGGGGGGCGGAGCCACAACAAACAAACAAAACGCGGCGCCGCCAGTTCCCTTTTTCTTCACCAGAAGTTCTGCTTCTGTTCCGAGTCCGACCCGTCAGAGCAGAACCGAGACGGCGCCGCACGAACGCTGACGTGAAAGCGTAACGGACACACACACGCACGCACGCACACGCACGCACACACACACACAACAGTTCTACATTGGTCTCTGCTTGTTGTCTCTACCTGCAGACACACGTGCACACTCACGTGCACAGACAGCAGTATTTTCCTGGCGTTAACATTAATGATCCGATTCTGTCAACATTCAGACTTTCTTCTCTGCAGCTCCTGTTGGTCCCAGCCGAGCACAGTGTGGATCTTCAGAGGCTTCAGGAGCTTTTAAATGCTTCAGAAGCGTCAAAACTTTAAGAAGCTTCAGCAATTTCAAAAGCTTCAGGGGCTTCAAGAGCTTCAGAGGCTTCAGGAGATCCTGAAGCTTCAGGAGTTCCAGAGGCTTCAAGAGCTTCAGGAGATCCTGAAGCTTCAGGAGATCCTGAAGCTTCAGGATCTCCAAGAGCTCCAGAGGCTTCAGGAGCTTCAGAGGCTTCAGAAGCTTCAGGATCTCCAGGAGATCCTGAAGCTTCAGGATCTCCAAGAGCTCCAGAGGCTTCAGGATCTCCAGAGGCTTCAGAAGCTTCAGGATCTCCAGGAGCTCCAGAGGCTTCAGGATCTCCAGGAGCTCCAGAGACTTCAGAAGCTTCA
>NW_023423038.1:0-1315 GCF_002922805.2 Oryzias melastigma
TGCAGACTACCTGGACAGGACAAAAGCGCCATTGAAAGGGTAAATGCTGAAACTTACTTCAAATTCTTCTGAAAAAAAAGCTTAAATAACTGTCAGAAAATATGCATAAACTGCAAATTAACATTCAAACATTCAGATTTTGACCTATTTATTTAAAAATACTTGTTTTTGAGTGTTGCTGCAGCATTTGAGCACATTTGTTGATGTGTTTACAGCTCAGTTATTTGAAGCAAACAGAAGTTTTGTGCAGAAACATGAAAGAGGTTGAAGTTTTATTCTAGAATGAAGCACTTTTAAATGTCTGATCCTTTGATGGTTCAGATGAAACAGACCTTAGAGGTCTGCTGCCATCTTTGACGGAATCCCCCTTGATGCTAAATATTTACCTTTGACTCATTTCGTTTCATTTTTTTTTAATTTTGTGCAGCTGCTGTTTCGCTCTCGATGCATCCACTTTTTATGAAAACAGAAAATAAATAAATAAATAAATTCACCATAGAAATTGTTATGCATTATTGTAAAGATGTGTTCTTTGAGTTTTTATTTAGGGGAGTATTGTAAAGAAATGTAACCTCATGAACTTATTTTTGTTCAAACTAAAAACTTAAATGCTCCAAGAACAGGAGATAGAACTATTAAAAAAAAAAAAAAAACGCTCTTTGCTTTATAGATTGCCGCCGTCTGCTTAAATCTTTGAATTCTGGATTTAGTGACAGACGCTCTCCACTGAAAAATGTGTTTTTATCTTGCTCTTTTGGCATCCTTCTAATGATGAAGGACATTTATATGGAAAACTAAGCCTAAAACTGCATTTCTGAGTATTTTTTATTCAAATCTCTGTGGATCAAGAGCAGACGATAAAATGCTGTTATAAAAAAATCATACATGTGATCTTTTGTAAATATTTTGTGACTAAAAGACCGCTGAAAATGCTCAGAGTGGGGCTTAAAATCACAACAGAAACGAAAAAAGTTATAAAACAACTGTCAATTCTGATTTAAGAGTTTTACAGCATAAAACATCTTTAATTTGGAATAAAACATGCTATTTACCTGTTAGTTTTCCTTGCTGTTAAAACAAAACAACAGCCTGAGGGCAACATAAAAGAAAAAAAAAAACTAGAGAACAGGATGTCTTCGTGCTAAAAAATATGTTTTTTGCTTTTGGATGCCAGTGATTTTGTTTGGAACAAACTTTAACGTTGTCATCGGGTCAGTTTTTGTCTTTTATAGACAAGCAGCTGAACCAGCAAACAATAAAAGGCTCACAATGAAACAGACATAAGATTTTTTATTTTTTTTTTACAAACTATACA
>NW_023423039.1:0-1315 GCF_002922805.2 Oryzias melastigma
GTTCAAAGCGATTACTTAGCTTTACGACTGCACCCTCCTTCGCTTTAGCTTAAGAAAATCATTTCATTTATTCATTTTAAAATACACTTACCCTTTACATAGCCAGATTTATAAGAGTTTTTTTAATTGCAAAGAAGTTATTAAATCCGTTGCATACACAGTACTATTTTTGTTTGTCTGCGATGGCTAAAAAAAAAAAAGATGGAAGGACTGCGGAAAATTTCCGACAATTGATAAACTTTCTTTGTGCAGAAGCTCCCAGGAAAACATCAATGACATCAGATAAAACCTGTCAAACCAGTGCTGATACACCAAAATACTCAGAAATATGACAAAGCGTCAAAGTACAAGCCTCGCTTCCTTGGAAGTGTTTCTTGGAAAAGTTTTTCAACCTTTACCTGATTTTTCGTAGCCTTACCTATAGGTTTATTTAAGGTTACTCACTACTTCCCGTTTCAGAGTCTAAGATTTCAAATCTAGTGCCCTGGGTTTTGTTCAGAAGTCTCTGCAAAGAATCAGTGTGCATCATCGCTAACTAGACAGACAAGACTGCAATGCATTGTGTTTTAATGATTTGTCTTTTGAACATTTTGAAAATAAACCACTAAAAGGATTGGATAGAGATTACCTTTAACATAAATTTTGGAAAAAAAAAAAAAAAGTAGCTAGCACGCAACCAAATAACGCTAAAGCCAGGGTGTTGGATAGTCCCACACTATTTAGTTGTTTGAGGGTTACGGAGTGGTGACGGAATTCACACAGACATATGTTTTTCTAGCCCAAACTATATTTTGCATTTCATGTTTTTAAAATAAAATGAAAATCATAGCGTCTTATTTTGAAGGCTAAATTTACATGGTTATCCGACTAGCATGCTAACTTAATGCTATAGAATGAGATATAATTTATAGTGCATTTTATTATTTAGTTTTTTTATTTTTATATTTGAGCGGTTTCCCCTTGACAATATACAAAAACTAAAATCACATACATCTTTGTTTTTTTCAAAGAAAACCTACATTTTGAAAGTGAAACTTTTGCTGGCTAACATAAAACATGCTAGCTAACAGTCTGTGTTATTTCTCATTTTTAAATTCCTTAACAAAGTAATGGTTTTTAAATATTACCTTAAGGTTTGAATTCTTCAAGCTAACACAACTCATTTTTCTACAACATTTTCTAAACATTGTAAGAATTTTAGCAATTCAATGCTAGGTTTAGCATTTAGCTTAAAAACATGACTGCAATGTCACAGGTTCAAAAGTTCACATTTGTGACCATTTTTTTTTTTTTCATTTTTCATAGTTTACAAACA
>NW_023423040.1:0-850 GCF_002922805.2 Oryzias melastigma
TTGCATGTTCTCCCCTTGCATGCGTGGGTTTTCACCGGGGACTCCAGCTTCCTCCCATCGTCCGAAAACATGCTTCATAGGTTAATTGGTGACTCTAAATTGCCCCTAGGTGTGACTGTGAGAGTGAATGGGTGTGATTGAGGCTCTGCGACAGACTGGCGACCTGTCCAGGGCGTACCCCGCCTTCGCCCATCAGTGGCCGGGATAGGCTCCGGCACCCCCGCGACCCCGAACGGGATGAAGCGGTCAAGAAAATGGATGGATGGATGGACATCATCCTTTGAACCTGCTCCTCTGTCAAATATTTCCCCATAAAGGCTAAAGTCGCTGTAACTGTCATTTCTTCTCTGCTTTTTATTTTTGTCTCCATAGAGTTTAGAATGAAGCCATAACAAGGTTTCAGCTTACGAGAGGATAAAGAAACAAAAAAAACAATATAGCAGGATAAGGAGCTGAAAAGTATAGAAAATAATGAAACAACACCCACTGTAAAAAAGCACACAATCAATTTGACTGATATAGTAATTTATGATAGTTTCACTCATCTGTTTTGTGTTTTGAAACTTTAATTTAAAAAAAGTAAAAGTATAATAGACACATATTTAGAAGAAGCCAGGGTCCCACTGGTTATTTTATTTAACAAGTTATGGAGTTACAAATTTTATAAGCAGCCAAACTGACTACCACACAAGTTCTAGTGTTAAAAGTTCAATTTTTATTGGAATTTGATGATCTAACAGTAGGGTTTTTTATTTATTTATTTTTAATTACACAAATTTATTTTAAAGTTGCAGCAAACATTTACTTCTGAAAGGACGTTTTGTTTACTCTGAATCTATTTGGGAATTCT
>NW_023423040.1:876-1315 GCF_002922805.2 Oryzias melastigma
TTTTTTTTTTTTTTGTGAAGGATGTTAAATATCCAAAATCCCTGACTTTATGATTTCTTCCCTGTGTTTTTTGGAGGTTCAAATTTCCATCATCATTTGCATTGAGTTGTTCCATGTTCCAGTGAAACCAGTGACTGTCTTTTATTTACTACTCTCCTCAGTGATACAGAAGTCCAGGAGACCCAGGGAAAGCAGGTACTTTCAACTATTATTATCATTTTTTACATTTACAAAGTTTAGCAGAAATTTAAAACAAGTTTGATCAACTTTGAGGATAATTGGTGTAGCTCTGACACTTACCAGTCCTTTACTTCACTGGCATCCTTCTCTCTTGCTGTAGATCTCAAAAGACCACGATTGTGGATCTGTAGCAGAAGTGTTTATGCGATGGCAGAAAGAACCGAAACGGAGTGGAACACTGCTCTCCTCGACTGCTTTG
>NW_023423041.1:0-1315 GCF_002922805.2 Oryzias melastigma
GGTGTGACCAATAAGTCCTCATGGAGTTGTCTTACATAAAGTTGTTTTGACATAACAATCCATGTCAAAGGTACTGTTGATACGTGAAACACACCGGCAGTGGATATGAGGAGCAGAAAGTGTCATCTTTCGACACGTTTAAGAGTAATTTAAACTTGTGATTAGCATCTAACTTTAGCGGTTTACGTTACACTCAGAGTAAACATGAGACATCATGTCAAAAAAGGAAGTATATAACTTTCTCCATCCGGGTACACCATGTTCACAGCTGTCAGTCATAACTTTGTTGTTTGGGTTTTGCTCAGACTCAGCATTAAAGCCGCTTAGAAATATGCATAAACATGTATGAATATTACTATGTGAATAATTGACTCATCATGGCAAGTCTATGAAAGTGCTTTAGTAATTTGCAGCCCACATATCTGACATGTTGAAGTGGAATTTTCCAAACATTGGGAATTTCACTTTCACACACTATCACTGCAAAGTAGTTACTGCAAATAATGGCTGGTTATGGCCTCCAGTTGCTGGTAATTTTTGTCCAAAGGTTACAAAAAACACTAAACAAAGGCTAAAGAGGAAAAAAAAATGTAAAATTCATGCCCAGAAAGTCAAAACTTGTAGTTTAGAAAAGTTGGAATTAGAGACCAAATTCATAAGGAAATGACTTTGATCCCTGTACTAAACTAAGTTAGGCTAAGATCAACTAAAATCAATTAAAATCTGCTTGAATTTAAATGTTTGAGGTTTTATTTCGCTATTTTCTTACAGCTGCATATAAAAGACAAGCAGGGGCCTATCTGAAATTATGTTTCCTTCAGTAGGATGGATAATACCCTTTGAAGTTGTCATGCTTATTTACTGCACAAAGCAAACATTGGTATGCCATGAGTATTATTCTTCAGGTGTCTTCTCCTGCCTTCCTCCATCTACAGCACACATGAACTGAAACCACGCCCACATTTAACACTACCATCACACGCTTTTAAACATTCAAGGTCAACTCCATGACTCCATAACTTTCATGAGCAGAAAAACATTTTTTTTCATTTTATTTTCACAACAGGAAACAATAGATATTCTTCATGGAGTATAATAGAAGCATTTCCTCTCCCTTACCTGTTTTTTATTCAGTTTGGAACGATAGTCTAAATTATTTTTTGTTGTAATATGTTTATACTATTATGGGAATTTTTGTGCATATCAATTGAACAATCCATTTGTTTGTCTAGGATGCTAGGATGTTTTTAACTTTTCTTTCTTTATTTTCTTTTCTGTTTTATTTTATTTTATTTTTTTAATCTTATAAACAGGA
>NW_023423042.1:0-1314 GCF_002922805.2 Oryzias melastigma
GCTGCACCGCGACTACAAACTGGTGAGATCTGTCAGTCCGTCTGCGATGTTTGGACAGAGATCCTTTAGGTGCACAAGAATGACCTCGTAACCCTTCCGCTCTCCTTAGTTTGTTTTCCTTAAAAGTGGGGTCATCTGGACCCCCCAAGACAGTGCGCTGAACTTTTTTTTATCTTTGATTTTTGAGTTTCACTAATGTCCATGACAGACATAAAATCCAGTCCACCTTTGTCATGGAAGAAATCACATATCAATATGTGGTTGGAGTCATTTGGACCCCAAAGAGAGCGGAAGGGTTAAAGAGGATTTAAGATCTTGCTTTAAGGTTTAAGGTGTAGCTAGCAGAAGCTAACCCTTTTTCAATGGGTAATTCCTGATAAGTTTTCTTTGTTAATGTGTATCTTTCAACGCTGACTTTAATATTGAACTATATAAAAATGACACTGATGAGCTGGATAACATCAGAGTGAACTAACAGTAACCATCGATTCATTTTAAATGGTCAAACCTCAACAAAATATCAAGATCATAGAAAGAAAATGTTTGTGCTGGTGTTTTCCTATGGGCGTGCTGCGGGCGACAGGTTGCAGTGAACAACATGTAAGGGGGAGGTAGGTGATATGCAGGGGTGTCATATGGATTTTTAATTTTTTTAACTCCCAAAAATCTTGAAGACTGTACAAGGATCCCGTTAGTGCTGTTCACGTGATACGTGCACGCTCCTTGCTGCAGCCTGACTGTTAGAAATAAGAAACGAGACAATCAGAGTGTAGTTTGTGTGGATATATTTTACCTACAATTATAACAAAAGTCCTAATGAGTTCTTCACGTTTAACCGTGTAATACTGGAGACAACAGAAAAACAGATGCTCCTTGAACTAACATTGAAGTCGGAGAAAAACAGCTTTGTTAGTGTTGCATATTTGTGTGGTAAAATGTTGCATATTTGTGTAGTAAAGTGTTGAATATTTGAGTAGTAAAGTGTTGAATATTTGAGTAGTAAAGTGTTGAATATTTGAGTAGTAAAGTGTTGAATATTTGAGTAGTAAAGTGTTGCTTATCCAGACAAAACTACCTCTCTGCACATCCGAATCAACTGATTTACATTTATTGTGTAAATTCTTAACTACTTTTGCTTCCTTGAGGTTTGTCTTAAATTGTGGAGCAGAGGCTTGGAGGCTTGACTGCTGCTCTGCAGCTAATTTCAATGATTTGCTCATAAAAATGACAGTGATGCCCCCTGCTGGTTGTTTCTGGAAGTAAGCCTCCGTTTCTCTATGCTGTGACCATTTTAGATCCTTTGAAAAAATAACT
>NW_023423043.1:0-575 GCF_002922805.2 Oryzias melastigma
GTACACAAACTATACTAACCACATTGCTTCAACAGGGATTGTTTTAACACTTTTCCCTTATTGTTTCCATGTGTGTGTTTATGTACTGCATGTTTTTGTAATAAAAAAAAATCCTTGTGTTTTGATGAAATGTTAAGAAATTTAGTCCTACATCAACAAGACATTTCCTCCCACAGAACCTCCTCTCTCTGGATATTTTCTCTTTTTCTGACCATTCTCTGAAAACCTTAGGGATGGTTGTAGATAAGCAGTTTCTAAAATACACAGACCGGCCCATCTGTAACCATTCTTTCACATTCTGATGTTCTGTTTGACCTGCAGCAGATCGTCTGGACCATCTCCACATGTCTAATTACATTGAGTGGCTGCCATGTGATTAGCTAACTAGGAATTTGCAATCACAAGCAGTTGGATATGAATATGTATATATTAATACAATTAGAGAAACTTTCTAAATTGTTTTTTGTTTGTTTTGTGCAAGTTTATAGTCTATGACAATAGATATTGAAGGCACCCAGCTGTGTCTTTTTTTCTCTCTCTTTAGTGTGTTTAAGCCTTATTTTTTATTTTCAGCT
>NW_023423043.1:916-1314 GCF_002922805.2 Oryzias melastigma
GTCACAGACCCATTCACCCATTCACACACACATTCACACACTGATGGTGGCTCCGCTGCTGAACACTGGCGCCAACCTCCCACCAGAGACAATTCGGGATTCAGTGTCTTGCCCAAGGACACTTCGACACATGGGCGGGCAAGGTGGAGTCGAACCCGCTCTGATCAGGAGTCGACTGCCCTACCACTGCACCAGAGTCACCATTTAATAAAAAAAGGAAAAAAAAGTGGGAGGTAACAGGTATGATACAGAAATGAAATTAAAAACCCTTAGTTATAATAAACATGCACGTTTTGGTGAGTAGAGGTGAGATTTTTACTGTCAGTTTATGTATTTGTTGCACATTAGATTGCTAATATTCGCCTCTGGGCTGAGTATGTTTCTAGTGCCTCGTGACC
>NW_023423044.1:0-1314 GCF_002922805.2 Oryzias melastigma
GAGGGACCGTAAGTGTTGCGTGCGTTATCCCTGCGGTCGTTTCACCGGGAAGTTGGACTGTGGAAATAGCTGCTGTTATTCCCCAGAAAACTTACTAAACCTGTCCGCCCGAAACAGTTCGGCCCCGGGCCGCTCATTCCGAGCCGCTTACTTGTGGAAGGAGACGTCTTTGTCTTTGTGGTAGCGGTTCTTGCAGCCGTACGCCGAGCACGTCTGAACCATGGCTGTGGCCCGGACAACGACCGGGGTCCTCGCTGCTCCGCTCGGGTTCACGCCACAACCCGCGAGGGCTTCACTGCCAACAACAATTATGGCGGCGACGTGTCACGTGACCTACATTCGAGACATGATTGGCTCAGACTTGTCTGGGCAGGCGCAGAAGGCTGGAGGACTGCACTGCCTCCTACAGGTGGGGGTGTCACAGGAGGGCAGACATGGGAAACCTGAAGAGTCAAACTTCAGGACCTCTGCCTCCGATTGATTGATTAATTGGTTGATTGATTTAAACAAATCATATGGGTAAAATACAGATTAAGTGGAACAAGATTAAGACAAATAATCTATAAATAGAAATAGTAACATTTGATATGCTGAAAAAACATTTCTTTTAGTTTTTTGTTTATGTTTAGGGCCGGGAATCGTTTACAAATATTTAACTAGTTTAACCAAATACATTTTATATGACAATATGTGGCTCTTTTTTTTCAATTTTTATTTTCAAACAACAAAAAACAAACAAATTATCCCACAAGAGGCCAGAGATAACATTTTTCTTTTCATTTTTATCATCAGAAATGTTTAAATTTATCAAGTGGCCATTGTACAAAAGGGACAATACCTGACCAAGTGTTTTAGCACATGCTGTGGAAGCCTCAACCACCGAAAGACTTTCTTCGCGATGTGTAATTAATTGGCATTGACAAATATTAACACGTTAATTCTTTTTTATTAATTGCGTGTGTTAACACGTTAAAGTTCACAGCCCTATTTATTTTATTCTTGCGCTCCACCCACCCAGAGAGGGAAAACCACGTTTCTCCAGTCGCATCTGGGTAGGTCATGCAGGATTAGTTTGTTACTCATGAGGGACTCGTCTTTCTCTCATTCAGAAGATTCCTGTCCACAGACTCCAATTTCTCCTCTGCCATTGTCACAAGTTCTGTTTCCTTTAGCCAACTCGTAGAATGTTCACTTCTGAATCTGGATTTTAGGGACAAAAGATTGATTAGTTTGATTGCTTACACTGTTTGATAAACAAGTTACAAAGTAGGACATTTCATTTTATGAAATAAAAGGGGGCGGGGGGGGGGGGGG
>NW_023423045.1:0-1314 GCF_002922805.2 Oryzias melastigma
GGTCGTACTCAGCCCAAATCCTTACATACTCGTCTAGATGATGCGGCCCCAGGATGGATGAGTCTCTAGTCAGGTACTCGAAGTTGTCCATGATGACAGCCACAAAAAGATTCAACATCTGATTGAAGACAAATACACATTTTTCCGCAAAGTGGAAAGCAGCTTAACTGCAGTCCAAAAAGAAGCTCTCATTTGATGTGGAAATGTATTTATTACAAAGTTCTTTTTCTCACCAAAAATGAGCAAAGGAAGATGAAGGAGACAAAGTAGGTGTAGGCAAAGGTGCTGCCGCATTCCTTCTTTCCTTCATTCCCCGAATCTGGATCGCACTTCTGTTCTCCGAGGCAAGCCAACATGATCTCATGCCACGCCTCTCCTGTAGCGCTCCTTCACAGAGAAGACAGAGGAGTGATGGAACATTCTCAAAACTCATTTCTGAAAAATTTGAAAACATTTCTAAATATATTTGACTACTTTAAAGATAAAGAGGTTATGTAGCCACAAGTGGGCTTAAGTGTGGGTCTCCCTGTGCCCGTCCCCAGCCTGGATAAAAAAAAAGCTGATACCTGAAGAGCAGCATGAGGGCCATGATGAAGGTTCTGAAGTTGTTGTGCTCACTGATGGCGCTCTCCTCTTCTTCGTCAAGAGCTATGTTTCCAAACAACTGCAGGAGAAAAAGGATGAGCCGACTCAGCATTTACAACTCGCATAGAAAGAACAAAAGAAAATGTCGGGGATGTTTATGTTTTTTTATAATGTTTGACAGAAATGAGAGGGAACGTGCTAAATGTGTGTTCTTGAACGCACGCTTACTCCACGGTGTTCACACTGGACAAACAGGGAGGGGCTTCTTCCACTTTCTGCTTTTTCTACTGTTTACTAGCTCATGTCTGCCTCCTACAGTTGGAAGAGGGTTGGTGCGAAATGTCGAAGCGGTGCAAATGTCATGAATCTTGCTTCAAACTTTTTGTCCTCCCAGCTCTCTTCTGATTAAGAAAGACTTAGTGTTACAGAATTCTGCACAAACTGTAATTATTTCTCCTCCATGATCAATTTTCAAACAGTTGGCACTTCCGTGACTAAAAGGGGATGTCATCCATACGTCACTACCAAATTTGGTCAAAGTTTGACTTGGTTTAATTTTCAATGTGCATTCAATGGCCACATGTTGTGTACGCAAAGCTCAAAAATGGTCGTACAAACTTGTATAACTATGCATGAACGCAAGTTTTGAACACGGATTAAACTCTGAGAAAAACAAAGTGTTCTGATTCTGATTGATATGTGTTTAAATAGACTTTTTATTAAAAGTTG
>NW_023423046.1:0-1314 GCF_002922805.2 Oryzias melastigma
TAAAAAAAAAACAAAATAAAAACAGAATAAAAACAGAATAAAAACAAAATAAAAACAGAATAAAAACAAAATAAAAACAGAATAAACACAGAATAAAAGTCTACGTCATTCTGGGAGAAACAATGATGACATCATCTGTTGCTGTGCAGATTTGAAGCTTTAAGGCTGAATTTTCTGCTTCCTGAATTCATAAAAACACAACTAATAAGAATTAAACTGAAGATGAAAAGTTTTCCGGTTTCATCCGAACACGTCTGTCCTTCAGACTTCCACACTTTCAGTTTTGTTAATAGAAAACTTAATCCTTAATTTATCATTTAATTTTGATTTGTTAACTTTATACTGCCACATTTTCAAGATTTAGTTCTGGAATATTAATGTTTTATTTTGAAATTTAACATAAATATGTGTAATTTAATCTCTAACGTTTCCACCTTAATCTTAAAACATCTTCAGCTTTTCATTGACTCTTTGCTGCTGGAACTTGAAAGCTTTTTCATTGAAATTCTCTATATTTATCTGAAATTTTAAATCTAAAAAATGGACATTTATTTTGGTAAATACTACTTTATATATTACTTTATATATCTTGTTCATCTTAAGCTTGTATTCAGAACGGTTCTGAAAGAATGATGTTTCTGTGTGGACCTGTCAATCATCCAGTGAGGCGTCTCGTGTGGCCCCGCCCTCTTCGCTCCACTGATCCCCCCCCAAACACACACCGAGCACAGCACCCTGCTAATTACAGCTTAATGCATGTGAGTGTTGAGGGGGGGTCAGCGGAGAAGCTGCCATGTGCAAATGTTCTCAGTTCATTATCAGGAGTCTCATCACGCATGACGTCTTCCACACGCAGATCCTCCTCCTTCCAACCTCTTCACTTCCTGTTAGAACAATATTTTCTTCATGTCGTTCAACATCACAGCAAAAGCTGAAACTTTGGATTAAATTCACACTTTTAATCCAAAGTTTCAGCAAAAACCTGAAGTAGCTAAAAAAGACGGATTTCATCAAAGCAAATAAAGTTTTGTTTTCCTCGGTCTTTTATTTTGAAAGGTTAAAAACAAACTTATCAAAAATAAAATCAGACAGATTCATGTCAGATGTGATAATCTGCTGTGATCAATGTTTGTGTGTTTGCTGCAGTTGTGTATCTGAGTACAGCCGCACAAACATTTTACTCCTTTATTAATAACAGTCTAGTCCCGTCCTGTCCCGTGTCGACACGTCTCGTCTCGTCCCGTCTCGTCTCGTCTCGCCCTGTCCCGTCTCGTCCCGTCTCGTCCCGTGTCGTCACGTCTCGTCCCGTCCCGT
>NW_023423047.1:0-724 GCF_002922805.2 Oryzias melastigma
CAAAAGAATGTAAACAATGGAGCTAAAGCTCCGGTGTTAAAAATTAGTTTTTTCAGAACTTCTGTCAGTAAACGGAAGTTCAGTCTAATTTCTAAAGATGGATCGGTTTTAAACTGAATCAATTATAAATCGTAATGGGAGCCACAAATTACGATATGAATCAAATCATTAAAACTGAATCTAGTTCCAGTTTAAATCTAAAGACAAACAACAGAAGCTATACAAGTGGAATGCAAGTAAGACCAGCAGAAGTGGAGCTATATTTTGCACCGTTTGGCAGTCAAGACTAACGTCTGCCTAAAAATACATCGCTCCCAAGGCTGTCAACTTTCAGCTGGGGTTAGAGAGAAATGCACGAGTGTGTGTGTGTGTGTGTGTGTGTTCGTTTCCTCCCTGGTGTTTTCCTACCAAATAAAACACCAGTCAGCTGTTTTAAGGATTTTCACGAGAACCGTTGCTGTTTTTCTGTTTGTTGTAAAACCACTTGTTTTCCACTCTTGCTGCGCTTTCACACAAACACACACACACACAAACACACCCCCACACACACAAACACACAAACACACACACACACGCACGGTCAGCATTACCTAATCTTTCCAGAGCTGGTCAGTGTCGCTCTGATTTAGAGAGGCCTCTGGTCGGTCTGTAGCCGGAAGCGGAAATCGTAACTTTAGCCGGTTGAGTAAGAGATGAAATTTCATAAACTTAAGGAAACTCTTTC
>NW_023423047.1:898-1314 GCF_002922805.2 Oryzias melastigma
GATCAAGCCATGAAATGCCATTTTTGTTTTTCTGTAAATCAGCTGGTCGGAGCTGTGAATGGCAGTTTTTTTTTCTCCGTGACAAAGAGTGTCACAGAGAAAAAAACAGCAAAAAGGGTTGATTAAAAGAGAGAAGAAGCGTGAAAAAGTTTAAGACGATATTTTTTTTGCACCCGACTCCGGCAGGGGGAGGGACTTCCGGCTATTAATTTTTGGCCACCATATTTTTTCTCTGTACCCAGATTCTCTCGCTAATTTGGGAGGAGCGAAGGTGTCGCCTCCGTTCTCATTAGTAAACATTTGTTGTTGTTGCCTCGTGGTTCATGAATTCCAGGCGCTCCTGTTCTTTGTCATCACCTCCTGTATTTTTGTGACCGCCTGCTTGAAGGGCCAGAACAGTTATCTGCTGAGGTTAA
>NW_023423048.1:0-1314 GCF_002922805.2 Oryzias melastigma
TAATTCTGACATTGAGAAACCTGCTTTGCACCATTATACAACATTATATGTTCAACTGTTACACATTTTACGCCCGTAAAGTGTTGCATTTACGCCCGTGACGTATGGCACGTTTCTCATTTGTGAAGTGTTGGGCACTATTTGCCCATGAAGTGTTGCATACTATTCGCCTGTGAAGTGTTTCGCACTTTATACCTGTTAAGTGTTGCGCACTTTATACCTGTTAAGTGTTGCGCACTTGATGTCCATGAAGTGTCTCGCACTATTCGCCCGTGAAGTGTCGCGCGCTTTACGCCCGTGAATTGTTCGCGCACTTTACGTCCGTGAAGCGTCGCGCACTTTACGTCCGTGAAGCGTCGCGCACATTACGTCAATGAAGTGTCTCGCACTATTCGCCTGTGAAGTGTCGCACACATTACGTCCGTGAAGCGTTACGCACTTTACGTCCGTTAAGCGTCGCGCACTTTACGCCCGTGAAGCGTCGCGCACTTTACGCCCGTGGAAGCATCGCGCACTTTACGCCCGTGAANCTTTACATTCGTAAAGTATTGTGCACTGTACGTACGTGAAGTGTTTCGCACTTTATACCTGTTAAGTGTTGCGCACTTGATGTCCATGAAGTGTCTCGCACTATTCGCCCGTGAAGTGTTGCGCACTTTACGCCCGTGAAGTGTCGCGCACTTTATGTCCGTGAAGCGTCGCGCACTTTATGTCCGTGAAGCGTCGCGCACTTTACGTCCATTAAGTGTCGCGCACTTTATGTCCGTGAAGTGTCGCGCACATTACGTCAATGAAGTGTCTCGCACTATTCGCCTGTGAAGTGTCGCACACTTTGCGCCCGTGAAGTGTCGCGCACTTTACGTCCGTGAAGTGTCGCGCACTTTACGTCCATTAAGTGTCGCGCACTTTATGTCCGTGAAGTGTCGCGCACATTACGTCAATGAAGTGTCTCGCACTATTCGCCTGTGAAGTGTCGCACACATTACGTCCGTTAAGCGTCGCGCACTTTACGTCCGTGAAGCGTCGCGCACTTTATGTCCGTGAAGCGTCGCGCACTTTACGCCCGTGAAGCGTCGCGCACTTTACGCCCGTGAAGCGTCGCGCACTTTACGCCCGTGAAGCGTCGCGCACTTTACGCCCGTGAAGTATGGCACGTTTTTCATCTGTGAAGTGTTGTGCACTATTTGTCCATGAAGTGTTGCGCACTTTACATTCGTAAAGTATTGTGCACTGTACGTGCGTGAAGTGTTGCACACTTTTTGTCTGTAAATCTGTTGATTTACGTGGATTGAGTAAACACTTCAGTACTAAAAA
>NW_023423049.1:0-1314 GCF_002922805.2 Oryzias melastigma
CCCACCCAGTCCCTGCCCTCCCCCTTCTTTGCTCTGATTGGCTGAATGCTTCTGATTCGTCTTAAAGTCACAGTCCCCCAAATTTGTTTCTACCTTCACAGAAGCCTTCCACGCCCGCGTGCAAGAAAGGACAGCATGTTTCATTATCTTTAAAACGGTTAAAGTAACAACAAAGCAAGGGCTTTGTCCAAAGCAAAAAAAAAAAGTCTGTATCAGATTTTTTTTTTTTTGCCAGGTTATTATCCAGTTTCAATCGGAATTGGGAGAAAACAAATAACACTATAAAGGTGTTTCCACAGACCGTTAATAAGAATATTGATATTCATTTCAATGGGTGTATCCTGTCTTCTCCACACATTCCACAGCAGGGGCGGACTCACGATTAGAGCACATATGTCAAAGTCAAGGCCCTGGGGCCAGATCCGGCCCTCCTTGTAAATATATCTGGCCCTACAGATCATTATATTTTATTGTTATTAATGATCCGATGTTATCTTGTGCTTATTTATAACTTTTATAATTTTGACACAATATATATTTATGTAGAATAAAATATTGAATTCTTTTAAGGTTTAAGTTCAATTAATCTGGAATAACATTCCTGCCCATTTTATTCATAGTTATGTTAAAAAGTTTCATTTTTACTGTTATTAAAATTTAGTTTTAGTGTGTTCAATTGATGTTTATCCTCTTCGGCTTGTGATATAAAGTGTATTTTGTATGTTGGCCCCCTGCTCAACTGAGTTTGACATCCCTGCATTGGGGAAAGGCAGGTGATTGCGTGCACCTCCCCAACACTTCAGGGTCCCCTGAGTTAAGAACTTAGAAAAAAGGGGGAAAAGTGACTATTTTCACGTAAATATGCTTTATGATTTGGATTAAAATATGTTCACCCAATATATCAATGTACTGTATATCCTGCAAGAGGAAGTTGTTTTGCTTCATCGCACATAAATAACAGCACACATAAATAAATGATATCGGCCTAAAATTATCCAAAAGAATTTCCGCATCCTTTAATATTTATTTGTCATAAAAACCCCAAATCACTGAAATGACAGAAGACTGCTCATGTGAAAGTGTTTTGTCCTCCCCTGTTCTTGTGTAGCAATTGACTATTCCATCAACAGCAAGTTAGATGACTATAAAATAAATATTTTTAACATTTGAATGTGATTTCACTTTTTCAATTAATTTTAAACCATTTTAATTCTTGCTATTGAAGATGTCTAAAAGTGGGCCTTTAAAGAAGTTTTTTAAATACAAACACTGCAGAGGGCCCCATGTTTTTGTTTGCCTGGGGCCCCCAAACTG
>NW_023423050.1:0-1063 GCF_002922805.2 Oryzias melastigma
AAACACATTTCAATGACACGCCCACGCTCGGGCCTGTCAGCCCCTCACCCTGTCAGAGCGCCCACGCCGCTATGCTCCCCTCGGTCTCCTCCCCACCAGCCCACATCCTCAGCACTTTGCGCTCTAAAAAAGCAGCTCTTTTCATCCAAGTTCCTCCTTTGGTGGAAAAAAAAAAGGTGGAACAAGGGAGCGGCATGATTCAGTCTCCAGGCAGTGCCTGTCATGGAGTGTCCCTTTTCATTTGCAGAGAATATGGGGAAAGGACGATGCCAAAAGCAGGAGTTAGAATAATTCAATAGACGGGGGGGTTGGGGGGTGCTGCCGTCTGGAGTTTGCCGCTCCTGCTGGCGTCTCCACCCTGTGTCCTACGTCTTAGAGCGGCGTGGACGTGACCTCACAGGGAGGAGGCGACGTGGAGGTGGAGGTGCAGCCTGAGCGGCGGAGCAGGTTTTCCCTTCAGATAGAGTCTGTTTGATGCAGTGTGAGGCCAGAGCTCGCGCGCACGGAGGGGCCGAGCCCGTGCACGTGTGTGCATGTGTGTGCGCTGCAGCCGGTGTGTCTTACTTTGTGTCTGTTGAGAAAGTGTGGGATGTATGAGCGGCTTATGTCTGGCTGAACACGTGTGTGCCTGTGTGGGCGGGGAGTGTGTATACGGGGCGATATATGTGTGTGTGTGTGTCAGTGTGTGTCTTTGCGCACATTATGCTCATGTGGGCGTTTTGGGCAAGGATGTGTGTGGGTGTAGCGTGCGTGGGCGGAGGTTATGTGACATACAGATAGAGACTGCAGTGTTCCTGCAGTGTGTTTATGTGTGTGAAACTTTGCTGCAGAGTGTGAAGAAGTGCAGGAGCGGCTATAAGGGCCCGGCTGCCTACAAATGTGCCGGCGTGGAAATCGGCTCCCCTTCACTTGCATCACTTACAACTTTAAGTTGAAATCTCCAACGTGCCAAAACACACTCTGAGAATGTGTCACGCCAGAGAGCCGCACAAAGACAAACAACAACTGCTTGCTTTACATGTCAGCTAGATCTAAAAGTAGCTGCGATTAAGATGCTGCTAAA
>NW_023423050.1:1101-1314 GCF_002922805.2 Oryzias melastigma
GTAAACAATGAGCTTTCTTTTGGAATTTCCTTTCAGATGCGCAATTCTGGGAAAAAAAATAATTGTTATTAAGCTAAGATAGCAAAACAGAAAATGTTTTAAAGCTAAGCTAGAAAAAAAAGACATTTTTAAGCTGAACTTGCAAAAAATATATTTTTAGGCTAAGATAGTAAAAAAAAAAGAATGTTTTAAAGCTAAGCTAGTTAAAAACAA
>NW_023423051.1:0-1314 GCF_002922805.2 Oryzias melastigma
CCATGAAATGAAGAGAATTAAGGAGCAAAGGGTGACCATAAGTAAAACGCTTTTCTTTGTCAAAAGCTGGACCTGAACTTGAAGATTTACAGTTTGGGGAAAAGTCTTGTCTTTTATTTTCTCTCACACTCAAAGTTCATGTCTGAAGCCACAGAAGAGAAGCTGAGAAATTCAACATTAAAAGGTGAGTTTTATTTGTGATTCTGGCTTTAAACGGACCCGCTCTGATTGAAGGTGACCGTTCAGTGAGCGGCTGCAGGGCTGATCATTCAGCTCTTTGGATTGTTTCAAACATTTAACTTTAACGTTTACACCGCCAACATAATTCCATGTAGGTCTGAGTGACTCCTCCCTCTTGTATTCCAAACAGGAAGTAACCAATGGTTCCAAGAATCCAAAATCCCATATACTTCTATAGAGAAATAAACAGCTGTTACTCAGTCATTCGGATTAAACATTATTTTTTTAACACATTCTTCATAATCATCTTTTTCTCTTTTCCGGCCTTCCAACAAGCTTGCTTGTGATTGGCTATAGTGTTTGCCATAGAAACTTAGACCGACTTGGACCAATCACTGATGATATCTGGCCTTCTGACTCGGCGCATAATTTCTAGATCGTGTTTGGCTAAACTGCGTTTTAAGCCGTTTTAAACTTCTGTTCTGATCCTTCTGTGACACATTCAAGCTTATTGCTAAAATACCAGCTGTAAATAAAAAAGTAAAGTTGGTAGTGAGGTCCACCGCTTCCAGAACACAAGGAAATCAGGATAATTTTTCAGTGAAATATGAATAAACTGTCGTCCCAATATGTTGAGAGACTGTGGCTGTTTTCAAAGAGTTTACTATAGGAGAGACGATCAGAGATGCCATTTATGAAATGCTAACAAGGACAGAACGGTGTGAAAAATGGACAGTAATTTTGTTTAAAACATATTTACATATTTAGGCTTTTTTATGTGAATGAATAATACATTTGCCATTGCAAAAAAATATCAATTAAAGAGACATTTGCATTTATTGTTATTAAAATAGTTCAAAGAATGCCAAATGCCAAACAGTTTCACCTTACAAAATCTTTGCAAAAAGTTTGGACACCTATTGACCCCCTGTAGACCTGGCATGGCTGGTCAATAGGGGGCGCCCTGGAACACTGTCGAGTTGTGGGTCCAGAACTTGTTCATGTTGTGTGTCATGGAAATACCTTGTTGAAACTGCTAGAATGTGTGAATAACACCAAGCGGCTGAATGATCATCCTCGCAGGAGCTTGGCGTCAGAACCGTTTCTACGTAGCTTCAGACAGGAAGTAGAGAG
>NW_023423052.1:0-1313 GCF_002922805.2 Oryzias melastigma
CTCTTTGGATTTTAAATTTGGAAATGATTTAATGTGAAGCACTTTCAGCTACACTGGTGCTCTATAAATAAAGATTGATTTGATTTGAAGAGGAAACTGAGTGTGGGTGCATGAGGGGCGGGTGCACAAAGTCTCTGGTCAGTTCCTGGTGTCCGCACTTCACCAGCAGGCCTCCGCCCACATCCACCTTGGGCAGCGCGTCCAGGTCGTTGACCACCAGCCAGAAGTCACCCTATCTCTAAGGGAGGGCCCAGCCACCCTCCGGAGAAAACTCATTTCAGCCGCTTGTAGTCATTATTGATAATTATGGTGAGAAATCAGAGTCTTTACATAGAGGAGTATCATTATTATTAATAATGTATAACAAAAGGCAAACTAAGCAAATTTGTTATTTCAAACTGGTAGCCATTCGTATGACTCATGAATAACCCCTTAGTTTCAAGACGGCTGGTGACCCCTGGTCGATACGTTAATGTTATTTACCATCATACATGTAGTGATTGTAGACAAAAGTCCTTCTAAAGACTCAAATTAGGAAAAGACAAAAAAGCAAATTGTTTCAACTACATTTCATTGTTAAAAGGCAAATGCAAGTTTGAATGAATCTGCTGCTATCATTCAAAGAGATTATTTTTCAACATCAGGAGTGAAACATATGCTGATGGTTTATTGTTCTATAACACCTCAGCAATCTATTTTGGTATTTTCTGTTCCCATTTTGAATTTGTTTACATGTGTCTACTTTACACACAGGAGTCAGCAGAGGGAAAGAACACATGAAGAGCCTGTGTTCATTTTAGCCTCAAATGTGCTTGAACAAATGTGAATGTAAAAAACCTGATGTATTTATTGAAATCTGATTTCATGATTAACATGTTTAGTATTATTAACTTAAAGGGTAACTAAACGAAGGTAAAATCCAGTCAGAGGGGCAGGACTGTTATTACTGGAGCTGCAGAACATGACAAAAGACTTCTGAAACAAATTGATCACAAAAGTAAAATACTTTAATTCAGCCTGTAGGGGGCAGCACTAATGGTTTTTGACTACATTTTCAGGAGTTAAGGTTACAAAAAAAAAAAACCACCCATATTGCTGGTTTAATTAGCATTACCTATTGTTCTCTTCCATCTTAAAATGTCCTCCATTTGAACCCAAGCAGGGCTCTTACTCCAACTGAGCTTCGATTGTAAAGTCAACTGCTCATGCCATAGTGCCATCTAGTGGCTGACAGGCTAATTACAATACTTTTCAAAGAGGCAGTTTGGGTTCAGAATAAATTTTATTAAGCGGACACAGTCTGGTTGCTGGCG
>NW_023423053.1:0-1313 GCF_002922805.2 Oryzias melastigma
GTGGAGGAATGACGACCGTATTAAAGTTGCAATACCGCCCAAGCCCACTGTAACTGTAAAGCGCTTTGGGCCCTCAAGGAAGGTAGAAAGGCAAGTTACAAGTATGTACTATTTAACATTTACACACAGTTTTTAGAAAGTGAATTTGAATTTAAGACAGAAGCAAGAGGGTCTGTGGAAATTTGCACACAGTCCACATTTGGCCCACGGGCCAGACTTGGACATGCCTCGTATAAGTTATCACATACAAGCCTGAGATGACAATATGGTTATGATAATTAAGAAATCAAATATCTGATTTGGTTTTGGCTCATTATAGGAGGCTAAATAGTGTAGTAAATGATCTTGGTTGAGCAGACAGTGAGGATGAGTGGTGCATCATAACTGTCATATCTTGACATCATAGTTATTACTAGAGTTACAAAATCGCATTGTAAGAGAGACTATCATGAAAAGTCTCTGCTCTCTATATCTAGTGTGTTTTTCACCAGATGTCTTCATTTTTGTGACTCAAATAAACCATTTCAAGCACAAAAACATTTTTTTTTTTGTGGAGGAGTTGTTTATCTCAACATTTTTAATGGATATATTTTAGCTCTATTCCTTGCAGCCTGGCCACCACTTTGCCCTTTCAGCACGATCCTTTGTGAGATTCCACTGCTTAATCCAAGGGTTAGAAACGAATATACATCGCCTGCAGCAATAACGAGCATGCTGTCGTCACAGAGGAGAGCAGAAACACATCCCAATTACCCCGGCTCCCTAATTCTCTTCCATCACTTCCACAGTCCAGCTTGTTAAAGGGAGCTAGTGGAGGAGGGCGATGGAAGAATCTGACCTCGTATAAATCTGAGTGTTGAGGAGTTGGTGGGTGGGCGGATGGTGGGGGCGGTCATATACTGACAGGAGATACGCAACATCACACATGCAAAGGCGTGTTCAAGGAAAGCTAATCACATGAGCATGCTCGTGTGGATAGTGAAGGATGTTTGGAACACTCAGTATGTAGAAGCATGGAACTACATCCCAGCGTGTTCATCTCAAGATGTTCAAATACAGCCTCTTACCCAAATTTGCTGGATCTTCTTTGAACAAAAGCAGAAGAAAGTCAGCTACTGACAAGCTGTAGAGTGTCATTTCAATACTTTGGGGAAATGGGAAACCAAACACAATTCTAACACAAGAAATGCTTCAGGTTCAGACCTGCATAACTCACCAGAAGTACAACCAGGCCTTGTTCTGTATTTATGTCCTGCAGCAGTCCTGGATAGGGTTGGGCACCGATGGGATCTGATGCGGTTCCGGTGCTACCG
>NW_023423054.1:0-1313 GCF_002922805.2 Oryzias melastigma
GGTATGGGGCCCTGACTTTCAGTCCAGTTTCAGACAACTTACAATGAAGTTTCAGTTGACTTTCAATTGTTTCTCAGTTGGCTTTCTGTTGACTCTCATCTACCTATCAGTTGACTTTTGGTTGAATTGGTTGACTTTTGGTTGAATCGTTTGA
This sequence comes from Oryzias melastigma, assembly GCF_002922805.2. NCBI lineage: Eukaryota > Metazoa > Chordata > Actinopteri > Beloniformes > Adrianichthyidae > Oryzias > Oryzias melastigma. The sequence continues at coordinate 155 of NW_023423054.1, forward strand.
CTTTCGGTTGACTTTTGATTCAATCAGTTGACTTTTGGTTCAATCAGTTGACTTTTGGTTGACCCTTGGTTGAATCGGTTGACTTTTGGTTGAATCGGTTGACTTTTGGTTCAATCAGTTGACTTTTGGTTGACCCTTGGTTGAATCGGTTGACTTTTGGTTGAATCGGTTGGCTTTCGATTGATCCTTGATTCAATCGGTTGACTTTTGGTTGACCCTTGGTTCAATCAGTTGACTCTCACTTTACCTGTTTTTTTACTTATGGTTGAATTGGTTGATTTTTGGTTGATTCTCACTTTACTTGTCAGTTGACTTTTGGTTTAATCGGTTGACTTTCGGTTTAATCGGTTGACTTTTAATTGATTCTCACTTTACTTGTCAGTTGACTTTTGGTTGAATCGGTTGGCTTTCGATTGACCCTTGGTTCAATCCGTTGACTTTTGGTTGACCCTTGGTTGAATTGGTTGACTTTTGATTGAATCGGTTGACTTTTGATTGAATCGGTTGACTTTTGGTTGAATCGGTTGACTTTCGGTTGACTTTTGGTTCAATCAGTTGACTTTTGGTTGACCCTTGGTTGAATCGGTTGACTTTTGGTTGAATCGGTTGGCTTTCGATTGATCCTTGATTCAATCGGTTGACTTTTGGTTGACCCTTGGTTCAATCAGTTGACTCTCACTTTACCTGTTTTTTTACTTATGGTTGAATTGGTTGATTTTTGGTTGATTCTCACTTTACTTGTCAGTTGACTTTTGGTTTAATCGGTTGACTTTCGGTTTAATTGGTTGACTTTTGGTTTAATTGGTTGACTTTCGGTTTAATCGGTTGGCTTTTGATTGATTCTCACTTTACTTGTCAGTTGACTTTTGGTTCAATCGGTTGACTTTTGGTTGAATTGGTTGACTTTTGATTGAATCGGTTGACTTTTGGTTGAATCGGTTGGCTTTCGATTGACCCTTGGTTCAATCGGTTGACTTTTGGTTGACCCTTGGTTGAATCGGTTGACTTTTGGTTGACCCTTGGTTGACTTGGTTGACTCTCGGTTGTCTTTCGGTTGACTCACTTGACGGTTCAGTCAATGAACTTTGTGTTGATTTTGTTTTTGATTATCGGTTGAGTTTCAGGTGAGTTTGAGATCTTTCACTACAGGAAGGTTGTA
>NW_023423055.1:0-1313 GCF_002922805.2 Oryzias melastigma
ACATGTGTTCATTAGTGAGAATCTACTATGTAAATAGTTATGAAGATAGAAAACAATATTGAATGAGAAGATGTGTCGAAAGAGTCGTGCAAAGCCACAAATTTGCATATGCATCTGATAAAAATCATGTACAAATATGTAAGATTTATGTAGTAATTGTGTATAAATATGCATAAACTGTGTAATTCTCAACTTAGCAAAAATTTTACGTTAAAACTCCATTGGCTGAAACCATTGACGGACATTTGCACACATCAACGAATGACAAAGACAAGAAACACTTATGAATTATCAATGCGTGTATCACAAAAGAACAAAATCTCCTGAAGGTGGAATGCCACTTTTTAAAATGCTTTAGGAATAAATTCTGCTAGAAACAACTAAAGAGTTTTCACTCTTAAAATGTTTTATTTAAGAGACAATCCGAGAAGTTTTCATGGTCGTAGAGTAAATGAATACCCAGAACAAATTCAATGTGTGGATCTGAAATGTACAGAGCCATCACAATGCGGACATAGAATTTTACAGTTATTTTAATTGAAGCCCTTGGAAAGTTGGTTTTAAAAATTTAATTAAAAAAAAGCATAAAACTCCTACACGGTTGAATGAATTTCCCCCCAGGGGATTAATAAAGTATATTGATTGATTGATTGGATTTCCTATTATATGATTATATATTTTTTTCCTTTCAAGGAAAACCTAAACCTGTCGATTTTTGGAGAATATTCTCCTAAAAATCTGTGACGTTTGCTCCCCAGAGACATTAATGGCAACAAAAAAGGAGATTGTGGCAAAATAAGCAGAAAAACTAATTTTTTGCATCTTAAAACTGCTTTTAAGAACATCGTTTTATTGCGTTTTCATACATTCATACAACCCAAATCTGCAGAAAAGGTGCAAGAAAAACACGTTTTCTCCAAACTCTGACATTCCTGCTGACAAGTAAACAGCTTCATATATCTTTAGGTGATAATAAAATGTCAAAGCCAGGATTTCTATTTTTTTAAAGAAAAATATGAAGTGTAAAAATGTGACATGGAAACACAATTTTTATCTTTTTGAACATTTTCTGCATGAAAAACCTCCAACAGTTTTTATTAAAACTAAACACACCTGCCAAGATTTTACAAAGCTGGATGTCATTTCTGAAGAAAGTCACGATTATTTTGTTTGTAATCTTTTTTCAGTTGTATCCCTGGATTTATTGGTACATTGTAAATTACTGGCACACGCCATGAGGAGGTTGTTCTGAAAAGCTTTTCATGTATTATCTTGCCTTTTGCAGCTAATATAGAACTAAAAATGAAAACAAG
>NW_023423056.1:0-1312 GCF_002922805.2 Oryzias melastigma
TTTGCAGTATGCAAAACGACATGGCGATCTGTCGAAAGTGTTTTTTAATGAGTTCCAAACAAGGCTTTGTATTACTTCAGATATGCAAACTGCAAAATTAGTGGTATCAATTTTTTTTTTTTTGTGTATGCTTCAGCTATTGTTACTGCACTAATGCAGTTAATGTGTAGCATGTTACAAAGAAGTTCTAGAATTTTGAACAGTTAAAGTTTGACTGACTGATGGACTCATCTCTGACTCTTTTGTGTTGCTTCATGTGCCTTATAGTTTAGTGTCCCTTTTCAATGTCATAAGTCCAAAAATAGATCATTCATTGACGGTTGCCTTAAAATAATGTGGAAAATATGGTGCTAGACTTTTGTATTTTTTGCATGTTTTTTTTTCAGTGTTTTACTTTTTGCTCTCATGAACTGGAGACTTAGGTGTATTTTATATGAGATTCATGTCTTTTTTAGGAAGTGAAATTCTGGACACGCAAAAAATCTGTGCATGTTATAATTTTATGGTTTCTTTTGAATTATAGTATTTAACTCAGAAAAAGTGATCATATGCTTTACCTACATCTATTTGTTCATATATTGAGTTCCAGTTCTGTAAATACAGACTGTTCTTAAATGCACTTCCTCCCTTTTTACTCATATATATATATATATATATATATATATATATATATATGTGTGTGTGTGTGTTAATTAAATGAAATGTGCTGATCAAAACTGTCAAAAGAATATATGTGAAAGTAGAAGGCTGAGCCTTCTCATTTTAAGTATAATTCACCTGAGCACCTGGTTCCAGCCAATTATGTAGGCTACCAGGCAGGTATTTAAGGGTCACGCACAGGTGAATGTTGATGAGTGACGCATTGCTGTGGCGGTGAATGCGCAGATCGCACCTTGTGCGCTTGAATTGTTTGTCAGGTGTCTTTGTAAGTGGCATTGTTGCTGCCTGTGTTAACCCATGGATTGCCAAATTTTGCTGCGTTAAAGCACGCTTTGCCATCTTGCACTGGATCTTGACGGTGACTGACTCCACCCCCTGGCTAAAAGTTGCTGCTTTGCCTGGATCTTTTATTCTGGTGTTAATGTTTGATAATATCATCTTGTGCCAAAGACCTGATCTAATTTTGTCATTCACCGGATTGGTCTATATTTTATCAAAATAATTTTTACTGAATTTAATACATTTTTTTTGTCATTCTAATTTTTCTCCGGAGTTGTGGAACTGTCATACCTGTATCCTCAATACACAACAATGTGTTGGATTCTGCAGGGGCTCCACAACCAGCATTGAAATCAAGTTGACTCCTTCTTTT
>NW_023423057.1:0-1312 GCF_002922805.2 Oryzias melastigma
TGCAAGTTTTTTCTGCACTAAACCGGTAATTATAAGACATTTCTACGTGGACCCCATACAGTTTTTCAATTGTGAATGTATATAGAGGGGGTTCAAGCTTTAACGCACACTTGGCAAGTCCTTCTAAATAATTTCCTTTGTTTGTTACAAGAAACATTTTTTTTTGTTGAAAAAAAAAGTTTAGCAGAAAACTTTTAATTTTTTATTTATTTATTTATTTATTTTTGCGGAAAACAAAGCTTGTAACTCATTTCTTTCTTTGCAAACGAGCTGTGCCTGAATTTTATTTATAGACTAAAATGGAAACATTGCAACATGTAAAAAATGATTTATTACAGAAAGACAAGCTTTGAAAACAGAAACTTCCATTATGTATATTTATAATATAGATTTCTCGAATGGCTGACATAAACAGTGATCAGCAGCATCCTAAGTAAGGATATTATAAAGAAGTCAGTAATCTGATGTTCTAGTTAAAAATAAGGTTTTACCTTTAGTCTGAACAGCTAAAATGTGAAAAGTAACTGTTCAAAAGTATTAGGTTAGTATGGTTGAATTTATCGTTTTAGTGTTTGAACCAAAACAAACACAAATAAACTTAGTTAAAAAACATTCTTAAATAAATAAATTTAGCTTTAACTTAATTTTATAGAAATAGTACATTTTCTTCAAAACCATTGCGATTTCCTGTTAAAAAAACACTAATAGTAAGGAATAAAGCAAAAATGCAGTAAATAATTTGGAAAAATTTTTGAGGGTAAATTAAGTAAAACCATGATGTTTTGGTATTTTCTTGCAGAATTATTACTATACACTGCTGTGTATTTAATATAAAATAAAAGATTGCTTTTGTCCAAAAACTACAAATAAATGCCATATTGTCTCTTTAATTTTAAAAAAATCTCAATCGCAGGATGTAGAAAAAAGTTTATTTGAGATGGAGTTTTATTATGCTGATCTCACAGCTGCACGGCAGGACGCCTGAGAACGTTAATACATATTAACGCATTAATTATGGCTTATTAATCGTGCACATTAATGCATCAACTTTCACAGCCCTACTTTGAATACATTTCAGCACAATAGCGTGTAACTTTAGTTTTATGGCTTTCAGTTAGCAACCATTGCTTCCATTTTAAAAATTGATTTTAATTTAAAATTGTAAATAGGAAATGCAGAATTAATGACTTTCACTGCAATGTGTAAGATGTGTTTTGTGAGTTTTTCTTACCATTATATCCATGTAAATGATGCTCTTCTGTATAGTGAGGGTAACATAAAGGTGCATTAAAAATTCCGAGGAGGTTTTGGA
>NW_023423058.1:0-1312 GCF_002922805.2 Oryzias melastigma
ACTTAAAACAAACCAAAGAGAATTAAATAAAATTAAACGTTAGATTTCTACGAGATTGTGAGTTTTAGACCTAGAGTAGGTGTTTGGAAATTATCCCAACTTTGCAGAAGCTGGGAAAAGCAGTATTTTCCCTTCCTTATTGTAACCAAATCAGCTCTCACTTATCATGGCACATACTCCATTTGCGCCTCGGTCCTGTGGCTGGGTGATAAGAATGCTGGGAAAACGAACAGGTGACAGGTGGCAGTGCTGCAGTGAGAGGGGGCTGCATGTTCGAGGGAGGAATGATAATACGGACGATGATGTACGAAGCAAGCGCGTTATCAGGCCGCAAAAGTAGACGGAGGATAAAGCGACGAGAGTCAGCTGTTTACCACAGATCCACCTGTTGTTTGTCTTACTGAACTTTTATTTTCTGGCAATTTAATAAACATTTTTTTTGTAAATCAGTCAGTTAACCAAACTCAAAATATACAGTAAACAGGAGGAGAAGATCTCCTTTTTATTGGATAACCAAACACTTGTTTTGTTACGTTTATCTCTCCTTACGTCTTGCTTTATTCAATTAGCAGCTAATATTTAAGCACATTTTGAATGTGGATTGTGAGCACTGCATGCCACCAGCAGCTGTTTGTTGGTGGCGTGCAAGACTGATCCGGCAGATCAGGTAATGAAGAATGCTTAGGGGATTATCTCCAACTGAGCCCACAAACGATGGGTTAATTTTTACTGTCATTATGGCTCCAGTTGCACTTAAGATTCTGCAAATACAGACTCAGAAATCTTTACAAAACAGGTCTTGGATATGCAAAAGTTATGTATAATTCTTAATTTGTTAAGAAAATAATTAAGCAAAATGTTCATCATAGTTTTCTTTAAAGTTTAAACAAAGTACTTTGAATGGTATTTTGTAGAAAACCTTTGAGTGGAATTTAAATGAATTATTTTTCAAGGGCAACATAAATATTCCTATATGTGTCTACATCAGGGGTCCCCAAACTTTTTCTTGTGAGGGCCACATAACAGTTTTCTTCTCTGATGGGGGGCCGGGGTCAGTTTGTTGGCTAACAGAAAAAGTGTAACAATCACAGTGTGTTGAAACGCAAACATTTATGGTTTTCCAAAAAGCTCCAGATATGCAAACTTTAATTAATTCATTTCTGTAATCTTTACAGAAAAAAATAATACTGAAACTTTTCAAAAATCAAACCAACAGACAGTCTATGCTCTCTCATCTCAGTTCAGACTACTGAAGGGTAGAATAAAAAGTGTCTTGATTGGCCAAATTGACCAAGAAAAAAAAAAATCATGT
>NW_023423059.1:0-1312 GCF_002922805.2 Oryzias melastigma
TCGCCGCACTTTTCCAGCTTCAGCCTGAATTAGACGCAGCCGTCTCCGAGGAGCGCGAAACAAACTAGAAAGGACCTGGTCGTATTTTTAAACAGATAAAAAGATCCAGCTGTTCACTTGTTAGGATGGTTATTTATTTTAAATACCGCTGAACGCGCTTCTCACGTGCATCTGATCCGACTGTAACGTGGCAGCGCATGTGAAGAGACACGCGCCGTTCTCCAGCTGCGTCACCCAAATGCTCCTTTTATCTCGACAAAAAGGAATAAATGTAAGTAAATCCAAAAGGACCGCTGACAGAATCAAATGTTGGAATGGTTCTCCCTCAAAGGCTTGAACAATGACTTGTACAATTCTCCCGTTATTAAAGTAGAAGCTGTTTACATCCGCGGTCTTGTGGTTGAGGCGTGGAAAGAGGAGGACGGTTGCAATAATCTCACTCCTGATTGGTGACAGTACTTCCTGTAGATTCCATGACTCAGCTATGACTCAGACCAATCGCTGAAGATTGTTTGCAAATGGCGGTATCCGTTTCAGGAAGTGACGGTTAAAGCGGCGGCCTACTTTCGCGAGGAGAGGAAGTAATGGATTTCCAATGGGGGACCTCATTGCTCGATAAGTCCACTATTTTTACAGTCTATGCTACCAACACGATCCACGTCAGTCCAGTTCTTCATGAATTTCTGTCTTTATGACTCGATTCATTCTTTAGAATATTTTACTGTCATTAAGATAAATCTGTTTAAATGATTAAACTGCAGATAAAAGTACAAAAGAGAATAAAAACAAAACTATATCTTTAATGAAACTATTACTTTTTATTTAAAACATAAACATTGATAAACAGAGACAAATAAAGTGTGAAAAACACACAACTCTCAAAAAATGTAAATGCAAAAAATCCCATTTTAACACTAACAACATCATTTATCAATAAAAACCAAGATAAAAAACAATTTTCCAAACAGGAGTTAAAACCTTTCAGGAACTAATGACTTGTTTGGAGGCAGTGGTCTTCATGGATCTCTACGTGTTTGTCATTGATGAAGAGTTTCTCCACACATTCAGGAGGCCGTTTACAGCAGGAACTTCATGGATTATTGAAGCAGACCTTTGATCTGAACTAAACTTCAGATTAACCTCCAGTTTCTCCTGAATGTCACTTATAAACTCAGTCTGTGGAGAATTATTTGCTGCTGTTGACCAACTCCTGTACTGAGAGAAAACCATCATTACTGCTGGTATAACCTACTGGGATAAACAGATACTGAATCAATGAATAAATGAAATACCATGGTCATTTAATATGTAT
>NW_023423060.1:0-1312 GCF_002922805.2 Oryzias melastigma
ACTGGGAAAATAACAAGAATGTAACCCTCCTGGGTATAAATCACACTCCTGGATAAGCTATAAAAAAAACTGCGACTTATACTCCGAACAATACGGTATTGTATTTTATTGCTGTTTTTAGACAAATTATTTTACATGAGAACTATTTTTATATGTATGGCCACTTTTATATTTAAACATGTTTTGGAATATAAATGTAAATATGACAGATATATATTTTATGTATTATATTTCCTGTATAAAACTGCTACTTTACACTCACCACTTCAGTAATTGTTCTGCCCAAACAGCAAATCCCCAGAAGAAGTCATGAAGGCTCACCCTCTTCTCCATTGACAAGAAAACACCAGAGGAAAGGTCGTCGAGGAAGAAAAATAGAGTTTATAATCAGATTCGGTTGATGTGGAAGTGACTGATTGAAATCCCAGGTAAGAACATGTTCTTTTGTTACTTCAACCGATAACCCTCTATCTTCTCTATTTCCCTGAGGCCCACACTTATCACTGTCTGCAAGACACTCCCTGAACTAACAGCTAATACAAACCCCAAACACTTTTAAGGAGCTGCTTGAAGGTCAAACCAAGTTGATATTTAAACAAAGCTGAGCGCTGCACGCTCAGAAGCTTCCTGCGGTTAAAGGGTTGATATGAAAGGAAGGGCAGAAGTATGGGATTACACCACAGTGAAGGGGATTGTGTGCTTGTGTTTGTGATACGAAAAAAGAAGTAAAATTCAAATAAACTGAAAAAAGGGGAAAGAGGTTAATATTTCTTTATTTTACGTTTGTGATTTTTATATCAGTTAATATATTTTTTATTTTGTTTGTACCCTAAATCAAAATTAACACTTGAGCAAAATACGATTAAAAAAAATTTAATTTTGGAATTTTTTCCTTTGATATGTATCATAAGTAATAATTGTTAGTCTTCTTGAATTGTGTGTATGATTTTAGCAGAAAGGCGGCACTCTCTTAAATAAATTGATACTTGTTCTTTGACAAATGTGGATAAAAACTGGGGTTTCAATGATTTACTTTCCGCATGATTCCCGTTAAATTTTTAGTAAGTAGTACCTAATCACAATAGTGAACATAAAATAAATATGTATGTAATTAAGTGTACGTAATCAAGTGCTTAAGTAAGTACTTGAGCTTTCGCCGCGATGTTAACGCCAAAAGTGGCGGAGGTCGCTCCGCTACGCTGAGAACATCAGCCTGCATTTTTTTATTTATTTTCATTGAGAAAATAAAAAAAGATTCTTTATTTACCTTAAACTAAACTCACTGTCCCTGTCAATCACATATCTAGACCAC
>NW_023423061.1:0-312 GCF_002922805.2 Oryzias melastigma
TTTCTATTGTCCAAAAATTTGATTTCATTTACTGAAATCAAGATTATTTTTAAATTTTGATTCCTGTTTTCTATTTGGAGTATTATGGCCAGTTTACAAACTAAAAAAAAAATATATTCAATTTTGACTTTAAATCTCGTAAATTTACGAGAAAAAAGTTGCAACTGTGAAATTACGAGAATGAAGTCCTATATTTATTAGTTTAAAATTTACAAAATTAAATATCGTAGATTTACAAGATTTAAACTTGTAAATTTACTTTTTTCCCCCTTTCTTGATGGCCCTAATACTCTATTGTATTACAACATGGTA
>NW_023423061.1:517-1312 GCF_002922805.2 Oryzias melastigma
TTAAAGTCATAAATTTACAAGAAAAAAATGTAAATTTTTGGTGGGCCTAATACTCCGTTGTAATTTATCAACTTTATGTGCACATGAATCTTTTTCTCTTGGTCTCCAATCAAAACAAAACAAAAAATAAATAAATAAACAAAAATACTAAAGAAAACAAACAAAAGAGATATACACCCTGACATGGATATATCAAGTTTTGGATTATTAACCGTGACTAAAATGGAAACAATATATATATAAAAAAAAAACGAAAAGATGAAACATATTTGTATCCACGTACCAATGCTTTTGTAATTTATCTTAATCATTAGTAGACATATTTGTCCATACAATACATGACACATTGAATCCATTGAATGTGAGGTTTGTTTAAAAGATGTTAATTAGCTGCTTAAAAAGGAGTGGGAGGATGTATCACAGCCCTTTTATGCTTTACTTAACTATTTTTTTCACTTATAGTTCTGTTTGTAACTTCTAATTACAGTTATTTATACAAATAACACATTTTATGAATAAGGAAATTAGCCACACTAAATAATACAACGAGTCAAGCACATTATTTATAACATAACTTTAACAAAGTACATAAAACCAAAAACTATAATTTTTTTTAGGGAGAGGGGGCTGTATCTTATAATTAATACATTAAAAAATTGATAAAAAAACAACCCCTAGAGGGGTAAATGGAGCAGCCACGTGTGCTGAAGGCGTGGTGCTTGTTTCATTCAAATAACATAATTGCTTCCTTTTTTAGCGTGACAACCACCTTTTTCCATCCAGATGTTCAGCCAA
>NW_023423062.1:0-1312 GCF_002922805.2 Oryzias melastigma
TGAATGCATCACAGGTGGAGGAAACGAACAGCAGCTCCAAAAAAAGTCTAATCTGATCATTTCTGGAACTACGTCTGCTAACAACATCAACACTATGTAATAATGTGGGGGCCAGCATGGAAACACCCCCACAATACTATTATCAAAGTAAGCCAATTAGATTAAACTAATTTGTTCATCATTTCCTTTTTAAAGTATTATTATTTCATAAAAACTAACACATATTTCCTTTAATTTGTCTAAATAAAGCTTCAAATAATGTTTTCATTTATTGAAATTTAACAAAAAACTCAAATTGTTTAATTTTTACTGAAAAAAGTAAAATAATTCGCCCATATAGTCGATAGCTATGGTAGTTTAAGAATATTATTTTGGGTTTTCACAGAAAAGAAATTGCCTCATTTCACTATTAAATAATAATAAAAAAAAAAATCTAAATTTTTAACTTAAGGGGGAAAAAAAAGTGGTTTCTTGCTAGTAACCAGAAAAAAAGTATTTTTTACTTCAATTTTTTTGGTAAATTTTTTTTTTCTTCAATTAAAAAAAAAGAAAAAATTGTTACTATCTGGTGCGGACCAGGTAGTAACCAAAAAAAATGTTTTACTTCAATTTAAAAAAAAAATTACATTGAAGTAAACTTCTATTTTTATTTAAAAAATGTTAGTAATTAGATTTTTCTTCCCTCAATGTTCTTCTAGGTCTCCGTACTTTTTAAAAATAAACTTAATTTTCTTTTTTATTAATGGAAACTTAACTCTCAAAAACTATAATCACTATTTTGCTAAAGAAAAAGGTTTTTAAAAAGTTCATTGTAAAATTTAAACAATGTGTTTTTACTTTTACTGATAATTTGTTTCATTTGGCCATTTTATAAAAAAAAAATATTAATTTTAGTGAAAATTTGGCTTAATGTTTATTTATGTCAATAAAAACTAACTTTACCCTGTATTTCCTTTTTTTAAAATAAAGCTCAACCTTTTTTTGTTAATTTATGGAAACGTAACTCTAAAAATAAACTGATTTACTTTTTTTTTTTGAACTAAAAAAGGTTAATAACTGAACCTAAAGTCACTGTAGAAATTTAAAAATGTCATTATATGTTTCTTTTTTTTACTGTCAAGTTCAAAAATTCACTCTAGTTCAAGAGAAAATGTGGCTAAAGGATTTGAAAATAGTTTTTTTTAGCTAAAATAGAATCAGAAGGTCATAAAAATGATAGTTCTGAAGGACAGATGTTATTTTTAGAGGTAGTTCTGGTCCCGCTGGGACGGCGTTGCACCTTCGGCTGCGGCCACGTGCAGCGCCGTCCTCG
>NW_023423063.1:0-1312 GCF_002922805.2 Oryzias melastigma
GCATGACTGCAGGTAATGCAGTTTTTCTAGTTAAATATGTAATAACACATTTGTATTTTTTATGTATAACAACTTTAACTTCATTTACTTTTTACAGCAACACACACAATTTCCTTTCAAAATAAAATTCACAAATAATCCATCCATCCATCCACCTTCTTATCCGCTTCTTCCCTTTCGGGGTCGCGGGGGTGCTGGAGCCTATCCCGGCTACTGATGGGCGAAGGCGGGGTACACCCTGGACAGGTCGCCAGTCTGTCTCAGGGCCTCAATCACACATACATCCACTCTCACATTCATACCTAGGGGCAATTTAGAGTCACCAATGAACCTATGAAGCATGTTTTTGGACGGTGGGAGGAAGCCGGAGTCCCCGGTGAAAACCCACGCATGCACGGGGAGAACATGCAAACTCCACACAGAAAGGTCCCAGCCGGGAGTCGAACCGGGGCCTTCTCGCTGTGAGGCGAGAGCGCTAACCACTGCGCCACCGTGCAGCCCATTCACAAATAATGTCAAATAATATCTGCTGCAGTAGATTTACTTTAACTAAAGGTTGAAGAAAGTCAAATAGGAAATAGGTGCATATGAAATAGGAAAAATGTACTCTTTTTTTGTGAATATGATTTTTGGATTTTACTATGAATTGAAACCATCACAACACTGGTGTAGAATCCAATAAAAACAATTATAAAAAATATTATACAAATTTTCTAAATAATAAAATAAAATAAAATAAAAACTTTTACCATAATTTTTTCTCAGTTATTTGATGTAAAAACATCGATGACAAAGCTTTAATTAATTAAACAAATTGACCAAACAGGATTTATTTAGATTTTCTGTATTTTTCTTCAAAGCCAAAAAGCCACAGAGGGGAAAAAAGAGCAACATGTGTCTCAGGAATCTCAGGTTGCAAACCCTTATATAGGCTATATATTAAATGCAATTTATAATCTTAGAGAAGTGAGAAGAAGGGATTCTAAAGTACATTCATGCCAAATTTGGTGCTTGAACCACAAAATGCATGATTATTTTAGTAACCAGTTCCACTACATCTCACATCTTCCTGCAGGTGGGTGCTATACTGGCAGATTTCAGGTTCTTATTTTCCTCCCAACAATCCAAAAATCAAGCAAGAGGTCAAAGTTTAAGAAATCTTAAAGCATTATGTTACCCCCAAAGAAGAGAGAAACTTTAAAATTGCATATTGTAACTATGAGTTATTCTCTGCTCTGAGATGAACTGGTGATCTGTACAGTTGTATGCCACTTTCATCCAACAGTTCCTGAGTTTCAGGTTCTGATCCTAG
>NW_023423064.1:0-1312 GCF_002922805.2 Oryzias melastigma
TGAGACAGCAGGTACATGAGAAACATTCAGTAACTCCATCTTACAGTTCTCATAAATGCGTCTTTGAAGTTAAAGTGTCAGTCTGTGAGGCTGTGGTTCTGTGTCTTTGTTAGAACTGACTTACAGAAAAAGAATGGAATGCTGATTAGCATGCTGGGACGATCTTAGTCACCTGTCATACACTAACTTGGGAAAGACTTGAAGTAAATACTTCCTCATCCACTACAAATGTTACCCCCCTTCTGCCCCCGCCACCATGGTCAGAGCTACATGTGACAAATTCATGAAAATAAAGAACACTTTTTTTCAAAATGACGGCTTTTCTGTTGGTTTTATCTCTGTAGCAACTGTTTTATTTTTTGGTCAACAGGAAGTGACAAGCACTGCTCTAGAGTTCAGTGGCGGCGTGCTTTACACCACTGCATCAACACTTTACATTGTACTTGTTGATGTATGGCTTAGATGCAGCTGCTCGGCCACTGCGTACGGTTCTTGGGATAACCTGAAGGTCGCATGAAGTTTGGAGCTCTGTAGTAACTGACTGTGCAGAAAGTCGGCGACCTCTTTATACTACGACCTTCAGCAACTGCCGACTCCTGTCCATCAGTTTACGTGGCCCACCACTCGGTGTCTGAGTTACTGTTGTTCCCAAACTCTTCCATGTTGCTCTGATAGAGCTGATAGTTGACTGTGGAACAGTTTGGATGTTTCATGCCCTCCAGAGGGCAGCCTCTTCCCAAGGTCAAAGGTCAACAAAAATTTGGATGTGGTTAAAAAACCTAAACTGGTGGTGGTGAAAGATTGCACCAACAAATGTTTACTTTTTCCATATTGGGGGGAAATTGCAACCAAAATAAGTGAAAAACGAATTTAATATTTATGTTTTTAAAAGCAGATATACTTTAATGTATTTTTCCACAACTTTATTTTAACTAGATTTGGCACTAATGTGTATAAAGTGTCACTAAAGGAAACTGACCTGGACCAGCCTCCATGACTCTGCAATAATGGCTGCTTGGACCCGGTTTATGGCAAAGCCGTCAATCTCTCTTTTCAGACAGACAGGCACTTGGCCAACCTAAAGCAAGACAGATCACAAATGATCAAGAGTAATGGTTAAATATTTATCTGTTGTTTTACTTGAATTCACTAACGGTTTAGAAAGAACATTGAGTTTGAATACTTTTTTTTAAACATATCAGACCTGCTGTTCGGTTATTTCTAAAAATGTGCAGCTCCATCAAATGTGTTCGAGCACAAGATTTGTAATCAGTACTTTCAAAAGAATGTCATATTTGGACAGAAATGTATA
>NW_023423065.1:0-1311 GCF_002922805.2 Oryzias melastigma
AGGTCGGCAGAATTAACAGAACCGTACCGGACCGCTCCTTACCAGACCGGTCCTTACCGGACCGGTCCTTACCGGACTGCTCCTTACCGGACCGCTCCTTACCGGACCGCTCGGTGGAAATAGACATTTCCATTTGTATTCAAACCTACAGAGAAACCATATTTCTGCATTCGTTCGGTCCTCGGCCCACTCTCCAGAGGGGAGTGTGACCCTTTGGGTCACATTTGCTGTTTTTAAAGAACAGTAGAAAGCGTATAAGGTCTGAACGACTTTTAAAATCCTGCTCACTTGATAGTCTAATGGTTTAAAGACAGGATAGGGAACCCTGGTCCTCCAGAGCCACCTTCTTCCATGTTTTCCAACATACCTGCTCTGACATGTTCTGATTGGCTGGACACACCTGAAGCAGGTAATCAGTCATGAGAATGACTAATGACATGAACTGACGTGATATGTTTGGTTGGAATAAAGTTCATTATCAGTTCATTATCAGTTCATTATCAGTTCATTATCAGCTGTGTTTTGTGAGGAATCAGACTAACTGACAGAGAAAATCCTGTTTAATAGAAAACTGTAGTTTATTCTGAAAACATCCATGTTATAGTGATGCAACAGGAAATGTGTTTAGAGACAAACTCTTTCTCGTTTCACCTCAAAGCTTCTTCATTCTGTTAATATTTACTGACAGCCACGAAATTCAGCTGCTGTTCCCAAAAGTACCACTGGAGGCAGCTTTGACTGATTGATTCCATGTTAGAAAATGAACGAGGTCAACATAAGCTCATCCTGGTTCCAAAAACACCTTAAATGTTTACAGTTTTCTCCTGTTCATTGTATTTACTGTTTAATTCAACTTCAGCTCAAAGTTTAATTTGTGTTTTGTGGGGTTGATTGGCAGGTGAGAGGACCAATCACAGCTCTTTATTGTGTCCTGCTCAGTCGTCCACAAAGATCCAGATCAGGCTGGATCATTGTGGATGATGTCAGAGACGAGATCTAACCGAGGTGATCACAATCCTGGGCTTTTTTAATCCAAATGTCTCCGAATCTTGTTCAAGTTTTGCAATAATCCTGACGCCAAAAAAGAATTCCAATCTATTTGTTTCTGAACCTTTAACACGTATGAATGAAAATAAAGTCTAAACTTCTGCTACGAAACACTGTTCAGGACAGATTCAGAACAGAGAACAGGATTTAAAGTCCCACTCCGATCATCTTCTGATCTATTTGAGGTTTTTTATTTACAATTTTAGCCAAAATCAAACAATCTGTGTTGTTTTCTAGGACATACTTTCTGCAGAGCGGTTGCAG
>NW_023423066.1:903-1311 GCF_002922805.2 Oryzias melastigma
TGGAGGATTAAGGAAATTGAAGGATTCATTGAAGTTTGAAGATGGATAAATTTATTATTTGTTTATACCAACTTCATTATTTGTATTATTAGTGTTATTATTTTGTAATCATTTTTAAAGAACTAAATAAATGTCTGATGTTGGTGAAATTCCAATTGTATGTGAACATAACCAATATTCTCAAAATCTTATGAATTAGTTTAGCTATAAAACAGCAGTAAACATTACAAAATTAGACTTTTAAGCTGCAATTGAAGACATGACTTTGATTAAGTGTAAAAAAAAAAGTTATTTTTCCCTCTCAATAGTATGAAGGAAGCTAGGATAATCTAAATCAGGCTTTTAAATACTTCTAGGAACACCTTTGTCTTTTAAAAATTAAAATCCAAACTTCTTTTTACATGAGTC
>NW_023423067.1:0-1311 GCF_002922805.2 Oryzias melastigma
ATAAATGAGCCGAGGACCGGGATGCTTATTTCTGGCAAAAAAAAAAAGAGGGAGGTTGATGAAAGTTTTTAATCAAGCAGACTCGATGCGTTAAATGCAGCCTTTTCATTCATTTAAATAGAGGAACGTATCTAAACTTTGAGTGGAAATATAGAAAATAAAGTGTCAAGGTCACATCACACAAAAAGGCAAACCTTGAGTTGTGCTTGGAAGAGTTTGTTTCAAAAGTTTTTCTTCAGTGAGAAATGAATGCTGTCGTTAAGTCTCAAGATGTATAAAAAAACTGCAGTAAAGAGATTCTTCATTTTGTTTGTTTTCACATTATGTTATTAGGTTCACTTAAAAATACTTTTAATATACTTTATTTTCCTAAAAAGCATTACTTTCCAGTAAAGATATGAGTATTGATACCAGGTATGGTAAAGATACCCATACATCACCAATTTTCATATCAATTTTTCTATTAAAGTATCAATTACTAGTTAATAAATTAACAAATCTTTACAACTTCCTTCGTTTTTTCAATGAAAATAATTTTAACACAATAGGAACAAACCTTTGACCGTATCAGAAACCCTGACTGAGTGAATATGATAGAGAATGATTTATTTCTACCTCCAACCAAATGAAGTCAATCCAGTTACCATTTTTGTACAATATGGATGATGCCATGTTGGAGCCAGACATCAGTTATCACTGTTTCCATGGCAACGATTCTCACCAATCAGGAGGCCACTCGTTCCACTTCTCTTATACAGTCAATGCAACAAGCAGGTGTGAAGTGAAGCATTATGTTTATGGAAGTATTACCGCAGGAAATTAACAGTTTGAAAACCAGAAGTACTCGGAGCGTGAAAATGTATTGATACATCTTTGAATTAACTATTGATTTTACATTACAGGTTTCCCGGCACAAATGTGAACTATTCCCAGTCATATCTCTGCTTTTAATGGCACTTCTTTGATTTTCTGCTTCAATACTGTTTCTCAATGGTTTTTGGTAAAATATTTAATACCAGGATGTTGGGATGATCAACAGCAGACCAAATAAAACTCCAGGTTTCCATCCAAAAAGCCTAAACAAATCATTTTATGAGTAGATATACGTTATCGATCCTTCACAGATTCTTGATGATCATATTGCTTTAAAAAAGCTGTCATGGTGATGAAGATGCCTCCAGTTTCTTACATGGAGTTTGTTGTTTCTTTTCCTGGGTGAGTTCTTCAACTAAACGGGAGCACTTGATTTCTTTTTTTAAATTATGTTGTCAAGAATTGGTGAAACAGACCCACCAAAGCCAGCTTAGAAGA
>NW_023423068.1:0-1311 GCF_002922805.2 Oryzias melastigma
CAACACCTCCAAACGGGAAGAAAGGAGTTTCATAACAATTCAGTCAGTGCCAACTAAAGATCCCCAAAGACCTGCTAACAGGCTACAGATGACTTAAGTAAGTCAAACAGACTCAATAAACCATCCACATTTACATTTTTGAGAGCTTTGTTTGATTTTTCTGTTAATTTTGACCTTAAATACACATAAAATTGAAATACATAAAGAGGAGGAAGCAACAAAACTTTGCTTTTTATCAAACAGAAGTCTGTTTTATAAATAAGGTGCAAGATTAGGCTCTGAATGCGTCATCTCTGGGATTAGAACAATAAAGAGCAAAATCCGCTCCGTCATTTTATAGTCTTCCGTTTGTCCCTTCACAGTTTTATAACTGAATTGGATGCATTTGCAGTTTCAACGTTTAATACTAAATGTTTTGTTTTTAAATCTTAGCTGCAGCCACAGGAAGAAAAACAGAAAAAAATGGCAAAAGACTACAATGATAACGCAAAGAACTACAAATAAAGTCAGTTCTGTTTTAAGAATCAAGGCAAATAATTGGGAATTAACAAAAAAATGTTAACATTTTTAAAACTATATTCAAAAAGCACGTGTCTGATTTAGGGAAAATTTTGCTTCAAAAAATGGATTTAGTTGAGAATCTTGGTATAAATAGTATGTTACCACAAAAATGCCTTCAGAGAAAAAAAATGCAGGATTTCAAATAATAACAGAGTTTAAGACAAACTAATATCTAAAAGGCACAAAAGTCTGGAATTAAATTTAGAAAATGTGATGTATGTCTGAAAGTAAAGCATATTTTAAAGTCAGAGATGGAAAGATACATTTGGAGTGGACTCAAGTGATGCCGCTGTGGAGAAAAGTAACATTTAAGGATTAGAGTCAGTTGGAGATATGATCCAAAAAGATTGTCTTTCATATAGATAAAAAATAAAATGCTAAAGCAGCACATTTTACATCATAGATGATGCAGAACTTAAATTACAGAAAATATGTAGTTATTTGTAAAAAAAGAAATGACAAAGGAAAAAGTAGTGTTTTTTTGTTTTTATTTTTTTATTATAAAACTGAATATTTTGTTGACTGGACATAAAACTAACTTTTCTGTTGCCTTTTTTAAGTTTAATTATATCAAAAGAGCATATTTATTATTGCTAACATGCAGTTGTGAGATTTTGTCTAAAAACTTGTTGAATTCATTATTTAAAACCTAGACCAGGTTTCAATATAAAGGACATCATCTTCAGTATAATTTTAAACACAAATTTGGAGCCAACATTTTGTTGGAACACAAAAATTGTGTATATTTGT
>NW_023423069.1:0-1311 GCF_002922805.2 Oryzias melastigma
GGGGTCTGGAGTCTTTCTCAAAGAGGGGGCTCACTCTGGACAGGTCACCTGGGCTTAGAGTCACCTGGAGGTCAAAGGTCAGACAGTCAGAGTCAGTCAGGTTAAAAACGTCCTCCCAAACTCCAGTCTCCATCACTGCAGTCTGCTGGCTCTGCTCTGAGGACCATCCGGCATGTTCTGCAGAAACCTTCTGACAACAACGCACCTTTGAAACCGTCCTCCATACTCTGAGAGATATTATGGAGCGCATAAAGAAAGGGGCGGGGCTTTAGAAAAGCACATGTTTGTAGAGGCCAAAAATGGACTCAAAAAAACTTGAGTCTCTACTCAAGTTTTTGACACATGAACGTGAATTTTGAACATAGAACCCCAAAATGTGCCTTTAAAGGGCCTATACCATAAGGTGAAATGTGATCATATTTTACTAAAATACAAATTATTTATGACATTAGTTATTATTGTAAACTCTTTTCATACTCAGAAGTAAAATGACTCAATCTTTGAGGCTCCGCCTTTCACTCATTGTGGGTGGAGCCTTTTTCATGAAATCATCTTAGAGCCGGCCTTGTCAGCGTGTCACCTATTTTAAAAAATATATCTTTTTTTTTTAATATGAACATGCATGTTGTGTATCTGCCGGGCGTTTTATTTTCCTGGAGACACGCCCACCTTTCAGTCTTAGCTCAATAATCCATGTTCAGTCCAGTTCTTCTGATTCGTAACTTTCTTTGCATCTCCACTAGGAAATCTTTTACTTGTTACTTCTCTCTCTGGAGAGTCTTCTCCATATCCCCCGTCCCCTTGCACCATTCTCAGATACCTTCAGGATCCACCCAGACGTGGAGCAGATTTCTCCCCAGGATGTTCTCTGGCACAGGCCACCACACAAAGTTTAACGTCCCACTCCAACCATGTTACTTTACTTTTGTAAAATCATTCCCAGTCATCATTTAAATATGAATGAGCAGTTTTAGCCAAAGTCTTTGTCACTTTTTAAGATATTCTTTATGCTCAGCGGCAGTAGGTCTTTGGAAATACATTATTGGGTTGTTGGCTTGGAGAAACCCCGCCCCTTCTCTTCTCCATCACAGGAGTTCTGTTTGTAATAGATCAAATCCTTCAGATTAGATCAAATCCTTCCGATTGATCACATGAACAGAGATGTTTGCAGATAAACACACAAAGATGTTTTTGAAACTTTTTTTTACTAAAGAAGTCAACATGTATTCAGTAGATATATTTACATTGGAGTGAACAGAAACATAATCACAGAAAAAATAAAAACAGTACATTGAAAAAGAATCAGAAGCA
>NW_023423070.1:0-1311 GCF_002922805.2 Oryzias melastigma
TGATCCAGATTACCAAATTCCCAGATTTGACTCCACAGATCAATTAAATTTATGCTAGAATTCCAAAGTTTTGTATCAGGATTAAAGTGATCTTGATAACAAAATCCTCCGATTTATCTCTAGAAATCTAATAATTTTTTTTCTCAGTATTTTAAAACTTGAGATCAGGATTAAAGGGATCCAGATAACCAAATCCACAGATCAAAGAAACTTATCCTGGTATTTCAAAATTTTGTATTAGGATCAAATTGATCCATCTTATCAAATCCGTTGATTTGAGTCCCCAGATTTTTATTCTGGTATTTTAAAACTTTGGATCAGGATTAAAATGATCTGGATTAGCAAATCATCTGATTTGACTCCATGGATCAAAGATGTTTTTCCCGGAATTTCACATTTTTGGATCAGGATTAAAGTGATCTGGTTTACCAAAAATTTCAATTCCACTCCACAGATCAAAGATTTTTATTCCAGTATTTCAAAACTTTGGATCAGGATTAAAATGATCCAGATGATCAAATTCCCTGGTTTAACTCCACAGATCAAATATTTTTATTTCAGTATTTCAAAGCTGTGGATCAGGATTAAAGTGATCCCTTGATTCGACTCCACAGATTTTCATTCTGGTATTTCAAAACTTTGGATCAGGATTAAAATGATCCGGATGATCAAATTCCCTGGCTTAACTCCACGGATCAAATATTTTTATTTCAGTATTTCAAAGCTGTGGATCAGGATTAAAGTGATCCCTTGATTCAACTCCACAGATTTTCATTCTGGTATTTCAAAACTTTGCTGGATCAGATAAGATTTGCTCGGATAAGGAATTTCAAATTTGTCCCGCCCACCAGATCAGAGAGGAGAATTTGGAAAAAGGCGGAGCTTTGTTAATTGTTATTTTGATACGTTTGCATTGTTGAATCTACTTCATATTTATTAAAATCTTGAAAAAACCCAACAGATATAAGAAAAATGTCTTAAAAGAAAAAAGAACCTTTATCAAAAAAGAAGTAAAAATAAATAAATATAAAAAATGTGAATAGTCTTTATTATATTAAATCCAAGAGGGATTAAATTCAGATTAAAGGCAGGATTGGATAACAAAATCCAAATCCCAATTTTAGGATCAAATTTGGTTTGAAATACCCCGTTTCAGATCAGGATCCAAACCCAGGAGGTTTAATCCTGCAGGATTATTCCGATCCTAAGTGACAGTCTGGAGATCCTCGTGTCTTCTCACCTGCAGGGATCATCAGTGACAGCGCTCCGGTCGACACAGACTTGGGGAGTTTCGCCACAGCCGACGTTTTC
>NW_023423071.1:0-1311 GCF_002922805.2 Oryzias melastigma
CGGAACTGGTACCAGGTTAGGGTTAGGGTAGCGGGATAGAGTACCAGTACGTGTCATAAGGGTTGGGGACCCCTCCCAGAATAGTGAAGTAAGCAGACCTTAAATCAGTACTGGTTTGCGACCCGGAGGTTATGGACCCCTGATTTAATAGGAAGAGACAGCACATCAAAAAACAATGAGTTGGGGGCACCCAAAACGCCAAAAAGTGACGCACAGGGAGCCTGAAAAATGAGTCCATGAATGACGAATTGGGAGTGAGAATGTGTAGCATTGGTTGATTATTGATATCAATGAACAGTTGGACAGGTGTAGCTAAGAAAATGGCGAGTAGGTGTGTATTGTAAGAATACTTTAGTCTTTTTACGTTTATACTGTAACAAATGACTCCTTGGTGTTCCCTACAGAACATTAGCCTACTTGGTACTTTTTCTAATTAACATGGCTGCTTGAACTGCCTGACTCACTATACTGACTGCATACTGTTAGGGATATACAGCCCTTAATGGATCAGCTTTTTCTAAAACACAATTTCCCATCCATCTTCTTGACCGCTTTGTCCCTTTCGGGGTCGCGGGGGTGCCGGAGCCTATCCCGGCTACTGTTGGGCGAAGGCGGGGTACACCCTGGACAGGTTGCCAGTCTGTCTCAGGGCCTCAATCACACACACATTCACTCACACAATCACACCTAGGGGCAATTTAGAGTCACCAATCAACCTATGAAGCATGTTTTTGGACGGTGGGAGGAAGCCGGAGTCCCCGGTGAAAACCCACGCATGCACGGGGAGAACGTGCAAACTCCACATAGAAAGGTCCCAGCCGGGATTCGAACCGGAGCCTTCTCGCTGTGAGGCAAGAGCGCTAACCACTGCGCCACCGTGCAGCCCATACAATTTCCCTTTAAATCAAATTCTTTCATCTTGTTTTCCATCAGAATTGACACAAAAACAATTGATGTTGCTGAAATTTCTGAATCCCCCTCTGTCTCTGAAGCCAAAAACACACCCTTTCTGTCAGGTTGTGATTAATGCTCTGTAGTTTTTAATCCTTTCTGCATCTCAAACCTGCTCCCAGATGTTCAGTCGTGTGTGTCCCTGTTGGATTTTTTCCTCACATCTGGGTGATCATCCATTCTCTTTGCCCTCAGGTTTATCTGTGTGTAAACTGTTGCCCAATCTTTTTTACGAATCTGTTCCTGAAAGATACATTCAAAACAGACAAGAAAAGAAGAACACAATGATTAAGTATTTATGAAAAGCGCTTATTATTTTGGAAGGTATGTCAAGGTTTGTGTCGCTCCTACCAGTAAGCC
>NW_023423072.1:0-1311 GCF_002922805.2 Oryzias melastigma
CCCTGCTTGACACTCAACACTAAGAAGTTGGACTGGGGGGAAATAAAAACAAACATTTTGGAGGTTGAGCCTTTGCCTCTCTGTGGGAAAACCACCAAATGGTTCCCAAGCGCAGCTGTGTCTGCAGCTCACCGCTCCCCCAGAGGATGGGTCAAATGCGGAGAACAAATTTCACACACTTAGCTGCGTTGCAAATAGTGGGACTTTAATTTTATACAATTTTACAGTTTTGACAAATATTGAATCATTAAATGAACAAAAATGTTTTATTTGAGTTTAAATAAATATGTAGGTAATGTAATACAAGCATAACAAACGTTACATACTACAACAAAACTAAAACAAAACTATATACTAGCTATTCAAACTGTTTAAAAAATAATAATAATAAATTAGACCAAAACGGCACCACAATTGAAATTATAGTTACATTGAAGTCGTGTCGATGTGGTTGTGCAGCAGGTTAGCACTATCGCGTCACAGCAAGAGAACCTCGGTTCAAGCCCCAGCAGGAACCTTTGTGTGTTGAGTTTGTGCATTATCTTGTTCATTTCACTCAAGTGGACATGAAACTGTTCAGGATTGTGAAATAAATGATTAAATCTGTCTGTTGTCTGTTACCACCAGTGTGTGAATGTGTGTGTGAATTTGTGAATGGGTCTGTGACTGTGAAGCGCTTTGGGCCCTCGAAGGAGGGTGGAAAGCGCTATATAAGTATACGCCATTTTACCTTTTTTTTTTACCATTTACATTGATCTAAGAAATCAGTCAGGGGGAACATGGCCTTGGCTAAAAGCAGCTGGAAGAGTGGTTGAATTGAACTAAAAGAAGAGGGACAAATGGTTTTCAATAAAGTAAGCCAGTAAGTAAAATCTACAGCTGCCATGTTACATTGCAGAGACAAACCTCATTTTAATAAAGTACAATTTTGGAGAATCTTTTTATTTTTTTGCATGTTAAAAAATCTTTACACCTCAGGGATAGGTCTACCACAAAAAAAAAACAAATAATAATAATAACACAGTTGCTAAAAAGAACTAAGAAAGGCTATCGTCAAACTCCCTTTTGTCCAACGTTTTCAACAATATCACTCCACCAGTTATTCATCAGAATCCTCGTGAGAATGCGCAAATACACAATATCCTTCACAGAATGGAGATTTCACTGGCATAAATCCTACCTAATTTTCAGGCTAAGAGATGCACTTAAAATCCTTTAATTTCTCTCAAAATTTGACTGCACCAGAATATTTCAGGAAGACATGAACTCTTCTTGTTCTTGACATGTTCTTTTTCCCTGTTATTTTCTATG
>NW_023423073.1:0-1310 GCF_002922805.2 Oryzias melastigma
AAACACAAAGCACCCTCCAACATCTGGCTGCTGAACACATTTGACTGATATTTAGTCTGAATTTGGAATGCATTCGTGTGTGGACATGGGTTTTCATCGGGAGCGTAACCGAGTGATGAGGAGGTTCACTTATCTGACACGCCAAAGTACAAAAAACATCGCCGGACAAGAAGTCCACCATTCGGTGGTTCTACTCACCGTTCTTTATTTCATTTTATTTTATTTTATTTTTTACATAAAGCTTTAGCTGAACTTGCTACACCTTTCCATCTGTCAAACTCAATCACACAGGGGGCCAAAATCCAAAACACACCGATGTTGCGGGACAAACAGGATAAATATTTATTAAATACACTAAAACAACATTTTTTTTAATTAAAAAAATGTTTTTTTTTAAATAATTATGAATAAAAACATCTGGACTCATTTATTCCAGAATACATCAACTTAAACCTTAAATAACTTTCAATATTTTACTCTCCATAAAATATATTTTGTCAAAATTATTAAAGTTAGTGGAAGATAACATTAATAACAATAAAATAAAATGATCTGGAGGGCCGGATAGAATTACCATGAGGGCCGGATCCGGCCCCCGGGCCTTGACTTTGACACGTGCTTTACAGTAACCCAGAAGGGCCACACAACTCTCAAAATAAAAGAACCAGTAAGTTAAGTGCATATGTCCACCCATTAAAAATTTTTTTTTTTTTTGCAGTCGGCTCCAGTAGGGGCAGAGACTTGTAGCTATTATTATCATTATTATTATTATTATAGCGCCACAGTACTTCTCTGTGGCCAGATTCCCTTGGGTATAGCCACAGGGGCCCCTGTGGGGTTGAGCCAGACAGGTGCTGCAGGTTTTGGAGTTATCCACAAAGGTCAAAGAAAAGGAAAACTTTTGTACCACTGGCCTGCATTGATTTACTTGACCCTGCATGTTACATAAGCGTTCTCGATGACCTGTCACAGCAAAAAACTTGATGTTTTTGTGGGTTACCTGCATTCCCTATTCAGGTTTGGACACTTCTTCACCTGCAGACAGGCTGTGTGAGGAGAGCTGTGACTAACAGTAAGAAATGCTCTCATGCTTTAGTCGGGTTATTTATCTGTTTTGGGTCACTACGCTGTTGAAAGACCTATGACCTAAGGCTGCATATTTGGTTTCAGAAAGATTTGACTATCATGAGCTTTTATTGAACCTGCACAGATTTGAGAGGTGAGCTCTCACTTGTGGGAAATGGACTTTCAGAGGAAATGAACTCTGCTTCCAAGACTCTGACCTGCAGTCTGTGAGTAACACAGTTACC
>NW_023423074.1:0-1310 GCF_002922805.2 Oryzias melastigma
AAGATCTGGATCTAGTTGCAGAAGAAGCACTGACACCAGCTAACCTGGGGTCACTTAAAATAAGCTTTTTACCTCTAGAATGTTCCCTCATCTACATCCCTCACTCTGTCTATCCTCAGGACACTTTCACATGAATCTCAGCATCAACCCTACAGCTCAGAGAAGACTGCTCCACCAGTGGGTGTAGACCAGGCTGCACTGAACCCAGCAGGTGAGGGGGACTTACTTCTTGAGACCTGGACCAGCTCAGCAACACTGAAAACACCTGATGTAACAAAAGTCTCCTGGAACTCCGGAGCATCTGCAGAAGCAAAACAGATGGAGCATTAAAAGATCCACTGAAGAACTTTTATCAATCCATCTTCAGAACCCGCAGCCGGAGCTAACCCAGCTGATGTTGGGTAAAGGCGGCGTACACCCTGAACAGGTCACCAGTTTGTTGCAAGGACACACACAAACACAGGCACATCAATGGACAATTTAAAGACACCAGTTAACCTGTGAAGCACGTTTTTGGACTGTGGGAGCAGGAGAGCGTGCAAACTCCACACAGAAACAACCCAGACGGGATTTGAACCAGGGCCTTCTCACTGTGAGGCGAGAACACCAACCACTACAACCTGTACATCCCCACAAAGAAACTCACTTGACCAGGGGCTGTGGTCAACACACTTGTAGGCAGTGGAACCCAGGAATCAAACCAGCAACCTTCTGTCAGGCAAAGCCGACTTTTCAGACATGACAGCAAACCGTCATCAATGTGTCACCACCAGTGTATTCTTGGGGGCGTGGTTTCTTAAAGGTTTCAGTGCATGCAAACGTGACAGCAGAACACTCAAGAACTAGTAGATTACGTCAAATTAAACAAAATAACACCTACAATCCATTTAGTGTGATTGGAGGAATGTGTAATATGAGAGTTTCAGCCAGTATGCACAAAAAACTGTGAAGGGTTGATGCAAACAGATCCCTTTAGCCCAGACTATGTGAAAGCTGCTGTACAGACTAACTAACACATGTTTATGCACAAACGTCTGCAGCCATTGTTTTCTACATATTATCGTGTGACAGCTCATTAAGACAGGCTGTCACATATCCAGGGTTCCAATCCTGGAGATTCTGGATGAGTTAAAAGCGGGTTTGTTACCAATTAAGTCAAATAAAACTGATTTTTTTATTATTATTATTTTCCTTTTCTTCAAAATCCATTGTAATAAGGAATTCTTCATTTGGCCCCCCTGTTATAACCCTCCAGCTGTTCACTAGTGTTGTTCCACCAGGTAATGAAATTATACGGTTCTGTGTTCAGT
>NW_023423075.1:0-1309 GCF_002922805.2 Oryzias melastigma
AGGCAACAACATTTCATTTCTTGAGCGTCTATTGGAACCAAATGTAGGCATTCCAGCTTTTCTTTCTTTTTTTTTTTTGACTGACTGAAATACCTTTTTCTAATTGCACCTTTTTTGTCCAAGTAGAGACAGCTGGTCCTTTTTGAAAAACATTTCAATCAGGGCAAAAGCATCATGTGTTGTGGCCTGTATCAGCGAACAGTTGAACCTTTTTTTTCCCCTCTTTGTGAGTGCACAGTACATTTGTAATTATTTCTAGTGAACAAAAGCAATTCAGCCGGCACGGTCAATCTGGAAGAAGTTTTTAAAGATTTGTGGTTGAAGAAGCTGGTTGGTCGAAATAAAAAAAACATCTCTGTGTATCGTGGACTCAGATACAAGTAATTTGAGCTATATACTTGAAATAAAAACACTCAACGCATATTCTAATCTACTAGGATGGAGTTTTCCCCAAAAAATAGAGCCCAAAATTGCATAATTGTGCTTTTTAATCAGTAAAAAGATGTCAAGAACAGCTGTAAAACATAAGAGATATAAAGCCATTGTCACAACTGTCTTTAAGGGTGGATATAGGCGACAAATGGTCAAAAGTGAACAGGTGACCTACTCAAAATAATAAAGCTCATAGACCGCTCAGTAACCCAGTTAAGAAAAAATATTTGTGCACATTTTTTTTCTTCTGCCACTCTGGGCAACAGGTTATAGGTTATAAATTGCGTAAACTGTGCAAGGACCCCATAAGTGCTGTTCAAGATTCTATGCGGATACTGTTAAGATTTGCACCACTCTCAACAAGGTCTGTCCACTGGGCTCTTCAGTTGACCCGGTATGGTTCAACCCCCGTACTGGTGCATGCGACTAAGACTAAAGGAACATTGGACTCAAACCAACCACGGCCGTGGTGCAGCAGTAGGGCGGTCGATTCCCGATCTGAAGATTGCGGGATCGATTCCCGCCTTGCTCGCCCATGCGTCCAAGTGTCCTTGGGCAAGACGCTGAACTCCACATTGCCTCTGGTGGAAGGTTGGCGCCAGTGTTCGGCACCAGTATGTACTGTATGTGGGTGGGCCTTCGGGGAAGGTAGAAAAGCCATATACAAGTGTACGCCATTTAAACTACAAGTTGATGAGCAACATACAGGCTTCCATGTTCAAAATTGTCCTTTGCACATCGCTACGCATGTTTAAACCAGGTTTAACTTTGACCAGTCAAGGAATTTAATTCGGTAGAGTACAATTGTTGTCCCGTTTAATTCACAGAAGTATCAACCGTTGAAAATTGACTGGAAAAGACAGGAAGTCTTTCACAT
>NW_023423076.1:0-1309 GCF_002922805.2 Oryzias melastigma
AAACACTTCTGTTTGTTGTCCACTAGAGGGCAGAGTTGTGATTCAAACGTGGAGTATTTTGTTTTCTTTAAGAGTTTATTTTTTTTCCTATCAGAAAGAGTTAAAGAATAACTGAAAAAACTCTAAAAAGTTCACAAGTTTGTTGTCAAAAATAAAAATAGAAGACAAAGATGATGAGCAAAGCAAAATAACAATGATTTATTGTGATTTCTGGAAGACATTTCCAATCCTTACTTACAAATATGAGTTTGATTTAACTAAATAGCCATCTACGGTAATTTAAATTCTTAAAGCTCCCTTATCTTTATTTATTAATTTTTTTAGTTTGTTTCTTACTTTCAGGATAATTTTTATTTACCTTTTTTTTCTGTCTATACATTCATTTTTCCAGCTACCAGAGTGGGGAGTAACTCAATACAAAAGTAATGTAAAGCAGTAAAATAAAGATGCAGTGTAAGGAGATACCTCCAGTAATAATGTACTTATTATAGGCACATTAACTTGTGGTCTGTTGTGTAGGATTAGATCTTATCATCCCTCAATAAATGGCACCGATGAGACACTGTAATATAATGCAAAAAAAAATCTCTAAAAATTGAGCATTTTAAAGCAGAAAAACCATCAAAGACTAAATAAAGCCACAAAAGTCTTCTTTATTTTGACCTAAAGTAGTAAAAAAGCTTTTGTGTTTTCTATTCGTGCAGTAACTTTACCGTCCTTTGGTTAAAAAATCATTTGTTTTCATCATTCTGAGACACAAACGTCTCAGCCTCTTTGTTTTTCCCCTTTTAAAGCCTTTTTATGCTAATATTTTACCTTTTTTGGGGGCTTAACTGACTAAAGCTGAGAGACGCTCCTTATAAACTGTGCTTTTAATTTAATAAGTATATATTTTATTGGTAGTACATCATATTTCTACTTTTTTGCACTGGAAAAACAAGTCTATTCACAATTAAACATCTGCAAAGGCTGAATCTGAATCTGAAGATAGTAAAAATACCCTATTTTTTCTAAAAAAAAAATTATGTTCTTTTATGTCCTGCAAGAGAATTAATCCTATCAATAAAGTTTTTTAATAGCAAAATAATTATAGTTTGAGAAGATTTTTTTTTCTTGAAATATGCAGATTTTATTTCCTTTTTAAAGAAAATCTACTGATGAAGAACAAATAACCTGATCCCAAACAGGTCTGTTCACACATCCCATCATGCTTTTTTTGACTTGATGAGTGTCTTTACATCACCTGCGAAGCGATTTTGCTGTGCTGTCAGTTTCTCTCACCTGATCCCAAAGAGCGATTTGTCTCTCA
>NW_023423077.1:0-1309 GCF_002922805.2 Oryzias melastigma
ACAAGTTTAATCCCTATAGCTTAATCCCTATAGCTTCCTAAAAAAATAGCTTTTGCTTATTTCCTGTTCAATTTCAACACAAGTTTTGAAAATATTTAAGTTTTTAAAGCCTATTAAAACATTTGGGTTCTCATTGATTCCATGTGGATCAATAAAAAATATAAATACGTGTTTGTTTGTTTTTTAAGAGGGCCCCTTACATTTTCGCCTGGGGCCCCAAAAATGCTAAGTCCGCCACTGCCCGGCTGCACAATTAGGGTCTGAACCCAGAGGTTATCTGCTGGTCAATAAACTGTTTCTGGAGGAACTTCTGCATCGCTTTCTCTAAATAATATCACAATGCCGGCATCAGATAAGGAGTCTGTTCTCGTTATATAATTCATATAGGGGGGAAAGGAAGAGCCTGTGTAAACTGTTTATGCAGCTCCACAGAAAAACACAAAGTCACGTTATTTCCTTTGACTTCGCTGTAAATGTATCCCAACTTGAGGGGGGTTTTTCGTTTTAGATGTGGCTCCAAAAGGTTTAAATAAACGAAGTTTAATTGATATTTAAAGCAGCCAAAGTTACTATTTTGTTTGGAATATCATGACAGTCGCGAGCTGCCTTCAGTTGACCTCGGTTTTTAGGCTTTTGGGAAAACTACAACGCATTCCCGAGGAAAAAAAGGAGAGAAAACAAACTCAACAATAAGAATTTAAACTTACTTTTGACCGGAGAAGGTTGTCTTGAATGGAAGAGCTTTGTAATCCACGGGAGAGGATGTGGCTGCGTTCAGGGACGTGACGGCGCGCGGACTTTACAAACTTTTGAGCTGACTGGGCGGTGCGACCGGACTTTTGTATCCCTCCTACACGCTTTTTTTTTTTCCAACTGTTGAGTCTGGTCTTGCTTTGTGAAGTGACTGTCTCTTAAAATTAAACTTTATAAAAGTGTCGAATTCAGCAAAACTACGATTAAAAATAAACTTTTATTTTGAAAAACGACAAAAAAGAAGATTTTTTTTCTAAATTTAATTCTTTAACTGAGATTTTCTAGATTTTCTTTGACACAGATTATATGAATTAGTATAGTAAAAATAGATAATTTAATTGCATCAGGTAAAATAAAATATAATTCTTCTTTTAGTCAAGTTGTGGAGCAAATATTTTTCTAAGAAAAAAGCAAAAAATCCCTTAAAAAATCAATGTAAGTACTATGTAATAGCTTAAAGGTATTTGATGTTTTTAATCTTTTTTTTCATATAGTGTAATAAAAGTAGCACAGTAGCTTAGACAATAATGGTTTTCTAAAAATAACCAAAAAGTTA
>NW_023423078.1:0-1309 GCF_002922805.2 Oryzias melastigma
AGATTATGAACCGCGAGCACAAAGTGACGGTCTATGATGCCTCCACGTGGACACTATTACAAACTACTAATATCAAAACTAAATCTCCCCACTGGAAACATAAATACTGTTAAAACGGTTCCTTCAAACTGGAATGCATGTTAAGAATATGGCGAAATACGAGACTACATGTTGCGAATTTTTAAATAAAATCTCTCCTTTTGAAGTGCATGTCATTCATTCAGTGAATCATCTGTTAGTGGTTTACAACCCACTTTCAGATTGATAAATATTCTGCCCAGTTTAGATTTTCTGACACCGTCTTTGTTTTCTATTTAAAATCTCCTCCCCGATTGAACTCCTGCATGACCACATGCTGCGTATGTACCAGGACACAAGGTCACCTATAACCCACGAACCTCAATTACAGAGTATGATAAATATTATTATCTTTAAGCCGTTTTTACTGATCCGAACAACACTTTGTATACCAGGATTTAGTTTTCAGGCAAATGGGAGCAAAAAAAAAAAAAAAATTCTTTAAAATGTAAAATGCATCCTAATTAACCTGTTGAGCTAGAAAATAGGTATTGGAACTATTTTTTGTTTTCTTAGTATTTGCTTTTTTACATACACATTCATGTACAAAAGTCTCAATTGTATAAGGACTCAAATGTAAGAATGCTGGTTTCAAAAAAGCAAATAAAGTATGTCATATTTTGTTAAAAATAGATTTATAAATATAAGCAAGTTTGATAAATGTAAACGAGTTATAAAACTGTGGAATAAAGATTAATATTCAATGGAAAATGTCAACATTCGAAAAAACCTAATTTCAGCACCTTGGATAGCCACAGAAACGCTGTTAAGATGTTTCCCTCAAACTGGAATTCATGTTAAGAATATGGCGAAATACGAGACTACATGATGCGAATTTTAATAAAATTTCTCCTTTTGAAGTGCATTTCATTCATTCAGTGCATCATCTGTTTTCAACCCACTTTCATTTTGCTGAATATTCTGCCCAGTTAAGATTTTCTGACACTGTCCTTTTACATACGCATTCATTTACAGAAGTCTCGATTGTATAAGGACTCAAATATGAGAATACTGGTTTCAAAAAAGCAACTAAAATATGTCATATTTTAGATTTATAAATATAAGCAAGTTTGAAAAATGTAAACGACTTATAAAACTGTGGAATGTAGATTAATATTCAATGGAAAATGTCAACATTAAAAAAAAAACTTAATTTCAGCACCTTGGATAGCCACATGTTGTCAACACCACATAAAGTTATCAAACGTTAAACTTTAAATCAAAAACCACA
>NW_023423079.1:0-1309 GCF_002922805.2 Oryzias melastigma
GAAGGTAGAAAAGTGCTATACAAGTATACACCATTACCATTCAGTCCGCCTGGGTCATGACCAACCCCAGCGTGGCCGATCCAAGGATCTAACTAAACCATTCAATCGGTAGAAGCAAAGGTTGTGTGTACAAGGGCAGGGAGTCAATCAAATGAGTTTACAACCCGTGCTTACTGGAAATTCCTCAGTGATGGGAAATAATTGCAGTACATGGTCCCTATCAAATGTGGGGTTCAGTGGATTCTCTCGGTGCAGGATACAAACACTGATTCAGTACTGTGGCATGCGTGCGTGCAGTCCTAGACATCTAAGGGCATCACAGACCTGTTGTTGCTCAATCTGGTGTGGCTGGACGCCACTTGTCCCTCTAAAGCCTCGTTTATACCGGACATGTAATGAAGGTTCTTAAATGCATATTTATCCCTTGGTGTTCACAGTGGATAAGCAAGGACAGGATTCCTCTTCTTCTTTTGCTACTGCTTACTTGTGCATGTAATCCACCTACAGTTAGAAGAGGCTTGGTGCAAAATGCAGAAGAGCTGGAAATCTTGTGAATCTTTCTCTACATTTTCTCTTTCACGGCTATATTCAGATACATGAAAAACTTGGTGTCTCATAATTCCATCCGGGGAAAAACTGGCACTTCCATAAATTAAAATGGACGCTATTTGTATGTCACTATCAAATCCGAGTCCCAGATTGTTCAAAGTTTGACCTGTTTAAACTTTCAACATGCGTTCAAAGGCTGTGCCTTTTGTCCGAAATCAGTTGAAGAATCTTGAGTAGCTAGGCGCAAGCGCAACTATTTTGGGCGCGGAAAACCCAAAACTTAAGTTTACATGGACTTTTCATTGAAATTGGGCACTTGAACACGCGTTGCCAAAGGCGGTATGAATGTAGATTTACATGTAGAAGGTAGACACGAGGTTGTATAGCTAGTTAACATGCCAGAGTCTTGTTCGTTTTTGGAACTAACCACATCTGAGTCCCAAATTGTTCAAAGTTCGATCTACTTTAACTTTCAACACGTGTTCAATGGCTGTGCCTTCTGTAAATAGAGTCCAAAAACTGTGGTAGAAATTTGCATCGCTAGGCGTAAGCGCAACTGTTTTGAGCGCGGAAGCCCAAAACTTGTGTTTACATAGGCTTTTTTGAAATTGGCTACTTGAACACGCGTTGCCAAGGGCAATGTGAAGATTGCTTTAGAAGTTGGAGTGCGAAGTTGGAGCCACAAAGCTAGTTGGCATGCCAGAGTCTTGTTTGCTATCAGAATTAACCCGACAAGTCTCTCCATCAAATGAAGATCTGC
>NW_023423080.1:0-1309 GCF_002922805.2 Oryzias melastigma
TACAGCAGCATATCCATACTTGTTGAGGTCTGTCACTTTCACAAGTAGTGCTAGCTGTATAGCCTGTAAGACTGATCTGTATTTTGGTGGGATACTAGCAATAACCCAATATACAGCCCAAACTTTATGAATTTTTCGTGATGTGCCAAGCGGATTGGCAATTTCAAGTTCATCAACATACAGCTGGAGAGGTAGTGTGAGATCCCCTTTTGACAGCAACTCATTCTCCAAGAAATAAGACCCATCAGAGAATGACTTGTATTCACCAGATGCAGTATGTGTTTCAGTTATTTTACTGATAATGTCTGTTTTTTTTAACAACTCTTGAATCATTGAAAGAATAGGAACATACATGGTAGTATGTCCAGGCTGTTCCAACTGATACTCCACTGCCATTACACAAGGATAGTTGCGCTCTACAAAAGTTTTTCTGCACTTATATGAACTCAACTCAGCACCTCTACAGGTTGACGTAGTCAGAGCATTGCAGTCCATGACAGCAGCAACAACTGCTCTCAGTGTAGGCTCTGCAATACTGAGACCATGTCTTTGCATTGCATCACTAACTGCCTCTTTGATTAACGGCTCAGATAACGTAAAGATGTGGTTTAAGTCATCTATTATTTCTTGAGTAGCTGTGTTTGACACGTGGAGGATAGCCTGCATCTTTAAAAATAGGGAAGATACATTTTTTTTAAGTTGATTTCTTAGATTGTCAGTGTCACACTGATCATCATTCCCCACTTCTGTGCTTGGGCCAGGACTTTCATCTGCATCACTTGTTACCTCAGAAATATTGGCTTTAAGATTGTAGCTAGCCTCAGCAACAATACTAGTCCGGAAGTCTGATATACAACTTGCTTGGTGTGCTCTACTTTTATGACAATTGAATGACGAGTACACATTTGTGCTATAGCTACAATCCTTATAGGGGCATGCTACTGTTTCGCGGTTTTTCAAATGTTTTCTGAGATGACTGAAAAGGTTTTCCTCACAAAAAGGTTTCTGGTATGTGCATATAGGGCATTTAAATACCACATCCCCCTGACTCTGCTCTGGAAGACTGTTAAATTGTACTGTATGATATCTTGACAAATGAGTATTCAGTGCATTAAATGTCTGAAATGAACAAATGCAATCAGGATAGATGCATGGAAGAGGGCATACTCTCGAATAATGGCTGTGCTGAAGCCTGCAGTGTTTCAACACTTGTGTTCTAGTGGTGAAAGATGCTGTACACAACTTACAGTGCCAGTTCATATTGGAACCAGAAACCTAAGAGCAAAAAAAAAAAAAAAAGTCAAGACCA
>NW_023423081.1:0-1308 GCF_002922805.2 Oryzias melastigma
CAATATTAGATAAATGCAGTTGTACAGTTTTGTGCCAGGATCGCAGTTGGTTGTTGTTTATTGTTTATTATATGTTAAAACTAATAAAAGAGAATTTAATATATATATAAAATATTTAGTTAGTACATATTTATAAATAGTCCAAAAACATGAATAAAACCGTGTTGGATGCTCATGACGTCTCACAAACCTAGGCGTGAGTGGTCAAGGGTGTGGGCAGGAGAGGAGACTCTGGCACACCCATTTTAACTGGGTCATTGGTCTGAGTATTTTCTAACATCCCGTTTTCTGATCCAACGTGATTTGAATTAAGAAATACTTAATTTCAATCGTAAATTCATTTATATGGGTCCTCTGATAGAAAAATGTTTAAAAACACAAAGAGACAATTTTCCTTGAATAGGGGTCCTCAAATATATTGACTGGCTACATTTAGTCAAAACTTTTCCCCTTTTGAGTGGAATGTGAAATGAGTTTGCAGAAAAACTCAGAGAAAACAAATATAGTTATGCACGTATCTTCAGAAAATTTTAGCATGGTTTTATAAATATATATATATATATATATATATATATATATATATATATATTTATATATATATATATGGCTGTAACGAACATTTGCAACGTCCAAGATGGCTGACTTACAATCTTTATAATTATGATGTATTTATTGTGATTATTTTAAGTTTATAGACTAAAGCAAAGCCAAACGGGCAACCCTACTGTCACTGGAAGTAAACAAATCTTCAAAATAAAATGTCATTAAAGCTTGTTGTTTAAAATAAAACTAACATGTTTTTTTCCGGTCAAAAACTAAGACTAAAGTTCTACTCACTGACATAAATTTGGAAAAAAGTAAGTTAGGTTTCACATCAGAGCTTTAGCGTTTATATTCTTTTGGTTATGGCAACTCTTCAACAGTGGACGTAATTAACATAACTCCAGCGAATTCTGAGGCGGAGAAAGGCAGCCTTGCGCTGAAATACAACTCTGCAGAACTGAAGGGCGAATACAATCAATGGTAATCAGCTGATTCTGCCACTAACGTTAGCTTTTTAAGTTGTTTATGTTGCGAGCTTAACCAGAAGGTTAAGCTTGTGAATGGAATCGGATCACCACCTCAGCAACCCTATATATATATCTATATATATATATAGATATATATATACTGTAAATATAGACTGTATATTTATATTTTTTAGTCTAACCCAGTGCTTAATCATTTGGAGGTCTTAGTGTAGTAAACTAATGTTTGACGCCATTAAAGCAAAGGGGTAATTCTGGAAGTGGCAGAAAGTGACAAACA
>NW_023423082.1:0-1308 GCF_002922805.2 Oryzias melastigma
GATACAAAACAAAAAATGTAAGAGATTGGAATACGGTCAAAGACGGCTGGTTAGTCAGATCACCAAGCAAATATATCAGTTCTCATCCTAATAATATATTGACTGAATTCTGCAATTCACTTAACCTTGTAGATCCGTGAAGGGAAAATAAATCCTAACACAAAACAATATTCATGGTTCAGTCTAGATGGTACAGTCAAGTCAAGATTAGATTTCTGGTTAATTAATGAGGTTGCACTTAACCAGATCTCTATCTGTAAAATAATGCCAACCCCCCCTGACCCACCACTGCTGTGTGGGGCTTCATGTAACTCTTCTTTCAGAAGAAAGGGATTCTGGAAGTTTAATTCTAGCTTATCAAAATATGATCATTTCTGTGATTATGTCAAAACTCTCAAATGCTATGCAAAAAGATAAATCTTTATCATCATATACAAAGAAATGGGAATTCTTACAATTTAAAGTCCGGCAATGCTCAATCTCTTTAAGCAAGAAAATCAAAATTAAACAAACAGAAGAAGAAGGGAGTATTGTTGCTCTCATTGACTGTAAAAGAAAACCGGACTGAGTGACCCTACCCTCCTCAGTGTAGGAGCGGAACCGCTGGTTCCAAAAAAGCTAAAATCTCACAGAGTTTTATAGGGAAATAAACAGCTATTATTTAGTCATTCTATTCATGATAAACATAGAAGAAAGGGGGAAGTACCACATAAAACAGTCATTTCAATTAAAAACAGACTCGGTTAAAATGCTTAGCAAAATAAAAGATTTTAAGTTGGCTTTTAAAAGAGTGAACAGAGTCCAGGGAACGGAGGGAGAAAGGGAGCTCCTTCCAGAGTCTAGGAGCAACAGCCTGGAAAGACCTGTCTCCTCTGGTCCGAAAGTGTGTGCGAGGGACCATCAACAAGTTAGCGATAGCGGCGATAATTCAAGGTCCACAATTCTGTCTTCAGACTCAGATTGTGGAAACATTTGTTCTGAAAGTGACGCTGATTCAGAGGCGCCAGGTGTTTGTGGTTTGAGGACTGTAAAGCCCTATCAATTTGAGCCGGCAGCACGGAAAGTAGGAGCTCACAATCTGGCAATGACACTGACAGTGACGCTGAGAATGTCGATGAAAACGAAAGCTGTCAGTCTATCAGAGCCATGCTCGAAGCTGGAAGACGTGGAGCATCTCGTTAGGGCTGCCAGAAACGATTATTTTAATAGTCGAATAATCACCGATTATTTTTTCCGATTAGCTGATAGCCAACTAAAATATTAGTTAAAGGCCAAATTAGCCTAAAAAAAAGCCTAAGTTAGCAAAGA